>NC_056731.1:932415077-932650077 GCF_019279795.1 Protopterus annectens | reverse complement strand
CAAGGCCAAGAATATAGCTTCTATGGGACCTGAGAATATGCATGCCTGTGTTCTACATGAACTACAGAGTGACCTGGCACCTTACCTGTGTGCTCTGTTCAAGCACAGCCTCACCTCAGGCTTTGTCCCTATTGAAATGTGCACTGCTACAGTCACCCCTCTCCACAAATGAAGTTTAACTACAGACCCTGGGAAATACCGCCCCAACTGCCTGACAAGTCTGTTATGCAAAGCTATAGAATGCATCATCATGCACCTAATAAACAGGGATATGGGAATCTGCAGACTCAGGGAACCCACATAGTTTACCTTTGTGAAGGGTAGGTCATACCTGCTCATTCAACCTGGTCAACCTTTTGCCATCAGTCAGCTTAGCTGTGGATGAAGGCAAGGTTACACATACAGCCTACATTGATCTGGCCAAAGCCTTTAATAACATTCCCCACTCACTAAGCTCAGCATCAACCCCTATATCACTAGGTGGGAACAGAGGCACAAACACAGGGGTAGATTGGACAAACTGCTGTCATACATTGGGACAGTTGCAGATGTCACTGGGTTTGTTGTAACATCCTTTATGAGGACTATGATGTTGATAATAGCAATAGATGGGAGTATTTACTGACTGCATTCCCTAGAGTCCACAAATGATTTACCAAGGACAACGACTGTCTGGTGAACACACAAAACATGACAGGCAGACATGTGGCCAGTCTGTGGACAGCGTGCCAGTGGAGAGGTATGTCAGAGACACATCATTGTGAGTCGTGACGTCACACACTAAATGCATGTCCACACAAACCCTGTCAATCTATCAATCCACCATGTGTTTAACAGAACTGATGACATAGAATCTGCTCACAACTCGGGGGATACATTCCTCCATGTTGGTTAGCTGTCTCCACATGTCCTGTCCTGTGACGTATTGCCATCCACTATATTTGAATCTGTAGGCCACTACCTCAGTAATGTCCTTCACACAGGCTTCCTTGCAAGGCCCACATTAAGGAATGTCCTATATGTCAAAACTAGCACCGCTTATTGTCGCGCAAACCTGCTTAAAGTTGCTCAAAACTGCCTTAACCACTCTGTATCCAACAGTCCTTGTTCTGCCTAGCAACAAAATAAACAGCCCTTGCAGGTCTTGAAACCAGGACCCTGCGCATCATAGCCTATGCAATTTACCATTAAGCCACCTCAGCTGTATTGTTTGAGGATGTTTTCTTAAACATAACCATCTTTACAGCCAGTTTACAATAGACAAGTGTACAATTAGGAAGGATTTGTATCTACAAATATATATATATGAACAGAAACATACATAGAGAGAGAGTGAGATATGTAGGGAGATCCATATATGTGCACAACAATATATAGATATATTAACAATAAATACGGAGGTGTACACACACACACACACACACATATATATATATATATATATGTATACAAATATATACACACATATATATATATATATATGTATATATATATATATATATATATATATATATACACATATATAGATATACATACAAACATACAGACACACACACACACACACACATATATATATATATATATATATATATATATATACATATACATATACACACACACACACACACACACACACACACACACACACACACACACACACAAATCCCAAAATGCCCATACAAACATATGCTGCTGACAGACCACCCACAACTGGGGAAGCATGCACAGTTGGACACAAAAGCAGCCAAGACATTCACATCTGCTCCTCCCACAGTCCAAATAAATGAGTGAACAGTACACTGCTACAAAATCATGATAGGCCATCCACAATGGCCAGACATACAACAATATCTTAGCAAAATAAATAAAATGTCTGAACATAGCAAAGAAAAATACAACCAGCCAGCAATTCACACATGTTTATTATACTCTGATATTTTGGCCAAAGCCTTCAAGGAGTAAACATCATCAGAAATACATGCCTTAATCTCAAGAAGGAATTAACACCTAATTACATAATTGAATACACAGCCTCCATTTACACCCGTCATTTAACCCCCTACAGGATAAAGTATCACAGTTAATATTAATACACTGAAGTCTGTACATAACAATTGTCTTTTTATGAATGTTTCATCACACTGAGGAATAGACCTTTTCAGAAACAGTACTTTGAGACCCACTACTGTCCTCATGGTGTGATTTATTCAAATGTACAGCTGTAGAACTGTCATATTTCTTATTAGTAATACGTCTGACATGTTCTAACAGCCTAGTTTTAAAACAAGAAGTTATGTACTCACCATAACGTTCGATGTATGTAGTCCATCTCGCCTCACATTCTGACCCGTGGGTTTGGAGCCGAATATCGGCTCCGACTCGGCCAAACTTTTCTAGCTTGAAGTCTTCTATTGGCTGGGCTAAGCAGGTATCCCATGCTGCGCTGCTCCATATCCCAGATCTAGTTTTCTGCGAACACTCATTCATACCCCTTGCATAACAACATTCAGGTAAGGAAGAATAAGCTAAAAATGAAGGGAACTCTGTAAATAAGACCTAACCTCCAGATGCTCCAGGAAGGGGGAAGGTGGGAGGGTAAGTAAGAATGTGAGGTGAGATGGACTACATACATCGAACGTTATGGTGAGTACATAACTTCTTGATGTTATGTAGTCCAATCTCACCTACATTCTTACCTGTGGGACAGCGTCCCTAGCACCTACATCCTGGGGGGCTCATAGGAAAATACCCCTGAGTACTGTGGAACCAAAGAAAGACCTGCCCCTAGATACCACGTCCAACTTGTAATGAGTAACAAATGTGTGAGGAGAAGCCCAAGTAGCTGCAGCACAAATATCATCCATAGACAATCTGGCTTTATAGGCTGTAGATGTAGAAACAGCCCGAGTAGAGTGAGCCTTGACCGGAAACGGAAGGTGTTTCCCTCCTGCGGAGTAAGCGAAAGAGATGCAACTGGATGATTTTGGAGAGAGGGGATCCAATTTTGTTTTCCGAAAAGGAGACAAATAGTTGATCAGATTTTCTGAGATCTTTTGTTCGGTGCAGATAGAAATGTAACTGTCTGTGTACATCCAATTGATGAAATTTAAATTCTGCCTTGCTTGAAAAATGGATACTGGCAACTCAATAGATTGATTAAGATTAGATACGGACGCCACTTTAGGAAGAAAAGAAGGGTTTGGTCTAAGAGAGACCCTGTCCTTATGAAAGATCAAGTATGGAGGTTTGATAGAAAGGGCTTGAATTTCTGAAACTCGCCTGGCTGAAGTGATTGCTATTAAAAAGGCAGTTTTCCACGTCAAGAATTTCAAATCGCAGGTAGCTGTAGGCTCGAATGGTGGTGAAGTAAGGGCTTGTAGGACAAAATTTAGATCCCAGGGCATGACAGGTTCTGAGACCGGAGGACGAAGTAATAGAGTGCCCTTCAGGAAAGCCTTACAGAGTTTGTGAGCCATCAGACTAGGCTCATTAGCAACATGAAAGTTAGAAATCGCTGCCAAATGAACTTTAATGGTAGCTGACGCTGAGCCCTGATGGAAAAGCATAGACAAAAACTCCAAGACTGAAGCAATTGGGGCTGTGTAAGGATCAATTCCTTGGATATGAGCCCAAACAGAAAACCTCTTCCATTTGCTAGAATAAATCTTCCTAGTAGAGGGCTTATGAGAGGAAGATAAAATATGAACTACCTCAGGTGAAAAGTGATGAAGCCTAACTAACGATGGAAGTGGAGTAGCCATGCTGTCAACCGGAGGGTCTGCAGAGAGGGGTGGAGCTGTCCCGACATGTGCGTCAGTAAATCTGGTTGTGGGTCCAGAATCCAAGGTGTGTCCACCATGTAGGGTTGGAGAAAGGGGAACCAGACTTGATGAGGCCAGTGTGGGGCAATCAGAATCATTCTGCTTCCCAAGGATTGCACTTTCTGAATCACTTTTGATAGCAAGGGAAACGGAGGGAAAGCATAAAGCTGACCAGAGGGCCAATCGTGAACTAGAGTGTCCCTGGGTGACTCCCTCTGTGGGTGGATCAGCGTGAAGTAGCTGCTGCATTAGGCATTGAGGGGGCTGGCAAAAAGGCTGCAGCAAGGCTGACCCCATCTGCTGAAGATTCGTTCTGCAACTAGACGATTCAGGGACCACTCGTAAGGCATAAGAATAGCTCTGCTTAGCCTGTCTGCTATCACGTTGGACTTCCCCGGAATGTGCATTGCCACCAGAAACCGTTGGGAAGATACTGCCCACTGCCACACTCGCATGGCCTCTCTGCACAGGGGATAAGATCTGGTTCCCCCCTGCTTGTTCAGATACCACACTACTGACATGTTGTCCGAGTGTATTGCAATAGTCCCTAGAGGTAGAAAGCTCTGAAGTGCCTGCAACACAAGTAGCACCACTCTCACCTCTAGGACGTTGATATGCAGATGTATCTCGTGATCTTGCCACGTGCCTTGGACTGTCCTGCCGAGATAATGTCCCCCCACCCCATCTGGGAGGCATCCTTGGTCACTGTGGCAACCGGGGTTGGTGGAACGAAGGGTTTTCCCCTGTCCAGATTGTTGGTGCAAAGCCACCAAATGAGATCCTGTTTGCATCTGTCCGTGAGCAAAATAGGGTGAGAAAGTGGAAGTTTTTGGAGAGACCATTGAGCAAAAAGGAGCCTCATGTGCAATCTCGCTAGAGGGACCAACATAATTGTTGCTGCCATGGTCCCCAGGAGTTGAAGAACCCATCTTGCCTTCGCTTTCCTCAGGGGTATCAGGGCGTGCACCTGTTGCTGTAAGACTCTGATTCTTTCCTGCGGTAGAAATGCTCGCATTCGAACGGTGTCTAATTCTGCACCTATAAAAATGACACGCTGTGAGGGCAACAAGGCAGATTTTTCCCAATTTAGTGTTATGCCCAAATGTTGACAGAGAGTGATGGTAGCATCCCTGGTTTGGATTAGTAGATGCCTGGTGGGGGCGGTAAGGAGCCAGTCATCCAGATATGGAAACACTTGGAATCCTTGACGTCTCAAGTGAGCTGTCACGACCGCCATACACTTGGTGAACACCCTGGGGGCTGTGGTGAGACCAAAGGGCAGGGCTCGAAACTGGAAATGACTGGCTCCCAGCTGGAAGCATAGGTGACTCCTGGATGCCCTGTCCATTTTGACATGGTAGTAAGCATCCTTGAGATCGATGGAGCACATCCATACTTCTTCTCCCAACAATGGGAGAATCGATTGTAGTGTGACCATACGGAACTTGGACTTTTGTACATAGTTGTTCAGTTGGCTGAGATCTAATATGGGTCTCAGGTCCCCTGTTCTTTTTGGCACCAAAAAGAATCTTGAGTAAGTCCCTAATCCGATTTGGTCTGAGGGGACACGCTGGATGGCTCCCTTTCCTAGCAGCTTTGAAACCTTTAAAGCTGCTTGATCCGTTTGACTGGGTGGAACGTCCGGGATCTTTCTGACTGGAGGGGGGTCTGACAAAAAGGGGATGACATAACCTCCGGAAATTATTCGTAATACCCATCGGTCCTGGGTGATGCTTTGCCAGGCTTCCAGGTATAACGATATTTGACCCCCGACTGGCTCAGGAAAAGCACAGTCGGGCATCCCATCAGGAACAACGGTAGGGAGAGCCGCAAAAGGAATCGCTGTCTCCTGAATTGCGGGGGCCCTCTCTGCCTCTAGGGTGGCGTCTCCCTGAATAACCTCCCCCTCCTCTGCCTCTGGAGGGGGACTCACCTTGTGCACCAGGAAAAAACCTCTGTGATTTTTTGAACCACATCTTCCCACCCCGCTGGGCCTTGGGGTAAGGCCTAGAGGGAAGGGAAAAACAGACCCCCTACAGCAGACAGGGTCTATCCCTCTTGCTCGCACCTGGTGAGGGTGTCTTTCACTTTGGTTCTGAACAAAGAAGAACCATCAAAGGGGGCGTCAGTGAAAGAAGACTTGAAGGCCTCTGCGAAATGACAAAGGCGCATCCAGGCTTGCCTTCTAAGGGCGACTCCTGAGCTTGCTGCCCTACTTGCTCCCTCGGCTGCATATGAAATGAGCCGCATGGAGAAGTTAACGATGGAATTGAGGGTAGACACCTGGGCATTAACCGTCTGGGCCACCGCCTCAGGCACGTTACCCGCAAGAGTATCTCCTAACTCCTTGAGGAGATCTCTCTGGAGCAGAGTAAAATGAGACAGGTAGTTCAGCGACCGTAAGGTAAAGGTTGCTGACGAGAGGGTACGCTTCCCGTACCAGTCCATAGTCCTACACTCCTTGTTGGGAGGATGGACGGAAGAAGAAGTCTCTGCTACTTCCTTCTGAGTGGCCGCCACCACCACCATGGCATCCACAGGGACTCCTTTGGACAAAAACTCCTTACCCCGGGGAGCAGAAAGAAACTTATTGGGTCGCCTGGGTACGGGTTCCACAGAATCACGGTTCTCCCACACCCTCCGTCAAATTAAATCCAGGAGCTCATCGAAGGGTGGGGACACCCAAGAGGCGGAGGGCTGAGCACCAAAGGCCTTCAGGAAGACCAACTCCTCCTTGGAGGGGGTTTTGGACAGCCAGTCACCTCTTTGTTGCAATATCTCCAGGATGTTGGAGAAGGAAACATCATCAGAGGATGACTTGGGGGACACCTCCGATTCCTCGAGGTCAGTATCTGAGGTGAGAGACTCATCCTGGGAGTCTATGTGCTTCCTCTTGCACGTTTTCTTTCTAGGGGGCTCCTCAGGCATGAACTCTGAAGGGCCCTCAGAAACTTGGGGACCACTCGTGGGGGTATCCCTAGGCCTTGGTGCTCTGCTACAGATAGGTTGTGATCAGAGGCTCTCACTGGAGTGGTGGGGGACAGAATGATCGACCCGCATGATGTAGCTGACGATCTGGCCAGCGGAGTCCGCATGGCCTCAAAGGCAGGCCCCCCCCGAGTCCGAGGACTGGCCAGCCTCCGAGACCATGACAGGAGTCAGGGTTCCTCGAGCCGAGGCACCGAGCGGGAGACTAGGAACCGAAATATGTCCCGAGATGTCCCCCTCGGGCCTGACTGAAGAATCCCGAGTCCCGAACCCCGTGGATGGCACCGACGGGGTCAGAGCTGATGTGGGTACCGATAGGCCCGGAGGGGCCATCGGAACTGACCTAGGAACATCACATGGAGTGGAACACTCTGGCTCCGAAGACAGAGATGCGCTCGGAGGAGGAATGATCGAAGAAGGTATCGGGACGGGCTCTGGAGCCGACTGGGACGGAGCCGAAAACAATTTTGCCAAAACCGGTGACTGGAGGAGACTCTGCACCACCCTATCAACATCCACATCTGAAAGAGTCCTGGAGGATTTGGAGGACAGGGAGGGAGATCGAGATCTCCTCTCAGGTGACACTGGTCTAAGACTGGGCGATCGGCTCCGAAGAAGTTCCAATATAAATGGAGCCGATGCCGGTTCCATCAACACCGACACTTCCTGCGGCTCCGAGGACAGTGGAGCCAAGGAGGTCGAAGCAAGTTTTGTGACTTTCTCCGGAGGCTCCGAGGAAACTGAAGGAGCCGGAGATCTCTTTTTTGACTTTGAGGACTCAGATTTAGAACTGGAAGCAGAATCCATGGTCTCTTCGAATGAGGGTTTCAAGAGTCCCTTTAAAATCAGCTTATTCTTTCTTTCTTGGAGCAGCCTGGGACTAAAAGCATGGCAGAAGCTGCAGGACTCCTGCAGATGGATTGCTCCCAGGCAATAAACGCAAACAGAATGTCCATCGGTGATGGACATCTTGTAACCACACTTAGAGCACTTTTTAAAACCCGAAGGTTTGTGCTCCTTGGAATCTTTGGACATATTTTAAACAATTAATCACAAAAACCAAAACAATGCACAAGTCACTGTCTGACAGAAAAAGTACCCAGACACGCAAAGCACCACAAAATGCAGGAACAAGTTTTTACACAACACAGCACACGCACAAACCTCAGAAGGAACACACACCGAGACAATTAGGGCTAAAAACCTCTAACTAAAACATTTTTTTTTGACCACGTACACAGCAGGGAAAACAGACACTAAAACCTCTAACTCAAATGGTTTTAGAAGCGAAACAATACAGGACAAGAGGAGAGGACTAGGTCCTCTAACTGAAACGGGCCTAGCCCGATAGAACAGTTAGCGGGATACCACAAACCACAATCACACTACAGAAATACCAATACAACACCAAATAGAAATAGGTATTAAAATAGCTTTTTGCTTATAACAAGTTTCCTCAGAATAACAAGAAAAAAAAGTACTTAGCCACAGCCAAGAGCAAGACCACGTCCGAGCTACACGAGCGGCAAACGAGATCTGGGGATATGGAGCAGTGCAGCATGGCATACCTGTTTAGTCCAGCCAATAGAAGACTTCGAGCTAGAAAAGTTTGGCCGAGTTGGAGCCGATATTCGGCTCCGAACCCACGGGTAAGAATGTAGGCGAGATTGGACTACATAACATCATGTGTTACTGTCCCCCACAAAAAATATGTTACAAGGCCATCTAAGAGCATTCTCTATACACCTACCTCTTGAATGTACAGACTTCAACATGTTTCCCAGCCATTCCTCTCAGCAGGAATTACAGAACTAAATAATGACAGACCAGTATACCTATCCACCTACTACTCTATGACATCTGGACAAAGCCTGACATGATTGGTGGACAGAAGCCCAAATACATGGCCCATACATGAAATATTGCTGTTATACACTGAAAAAGTTGCTGGTGTTACAGGGTTTGTTGTAACATATCTTTTCTGAGGGATATAAAGTCAGAAAAACAAATGGATGTTACCATCTACATAATGCAATCATCAGAGTATGCAACTGATTTGCCAAGGAAAACACCTGTCTGGGGAACAGCCCATACATCACAGGCTAACCTACAGTTGAGAGCTATGTAGAGGCAGAACTTTGTCAGAGCAATACTCACATTCTGCTCCTAAGTCTTGAACCTTCCCCACCATTTAGCTGGCTTGTCTCCACAAGTCTTGCTGTAAGAGGATGTAGCTCACACAGCTCCAAGATGCCTTCCTCACAAGTAAGGGAAAGGGCCCACATGGAGTACTCATTTATAGGAGTGTGTTGCTATGACATTGGCTATTGGAAAAACTACACAGCTGCTCTGCATACAATTAGCAAGTGGGGAACCTCAACAGGTGCACAGGCCATCACCTGGTCCTGAGCATCACCTACAAAAGCCATGCTGCCACCTATTCAAACCAGCTCTATCTCTGTAGTGCACAGAGGGAGAGAGAGAAATAACAAATGAAACAAAGTGGAAAAGAGAAGAAAGAAAAAAGGTAAGTGGAACATGTAAGCAAGTAACTGAATGTAGTACTTGATCTGTAATAATGGGAAATATGGAGGAATATGTGTCCCAACAAGACATGCTGTACTAATGTCCTGCTAAACAGCTGCTATGGCCATAGTATCTGGCCCTCTACGCAGTGGGAGATATCACAGACATACCTCTCAACTGTACAGATCCTCACAAAATGTCCACATTTTACCATCATGTATTTTTTTCTGATCCTCCTGAGATCTGTACTTTTCTGGCAAAATAGCTGAGGACTGAAGTCATCAGGTAATGACAAACACTTGAGTTTAAGACTCCACATCCTTAAGAATATTGACTGTAATGCTAAATGTATCATTCTACGAACTTCCTATGTTTGTAACAGATATATTTTAAGTCTGCCCTATATATCCCCCCATCATTCTAGGCATTGTCCAGATGTGATGCTCTGAGAGATTGTGAGGTGGGATCACAGCTCAGGAGCCTGACTCACCTGGGAAAGGACAGCTCATATATGACAACCACATGGGTGTCTGTCAAACAGTTGTGACTGTGCCACTGCTAGGCCAGTTAATGGGATGTTTTCCATATCCATGTTACCTGTGATTATGAGTATGACACATGTTTGCCTAAGACATCTGTAGAGGGCGTGTGCATACTAGAGTACTGTTGCAGACGGATTCCGGCGTGTAGCTCGCAAGACATTTCCCTGCGAGCTACATTGCCGAAACCAAATGGCTGCACCAGCACTTTGCCGTAGTGCAACTTGGCTGAAAAGCATAGCCGCTGCAGCTGTAATCTATGAACGGGCAGCTACAGCCGTACGGGATGTGTAACGCATTCCTTCTTCTCATTCAAGGAATGCATTTATTAAATAATTCCTTGAATGAGAAGAAGGAATGCGTTACACATCCCATACGGCTGTAGCTGCCCGTTCATAGATTACAGCTGCAGCGGCTTTGCTTTTCAGCCAAATTGCACTACGGCAAAGTGCTGATGCAGCCGTTTGGTTTCGGCAATGTAGCTCGCAGGGAAATGTCTTGCGAGCTAAACGTCGGAATCCGTTGCAGATGTGTATTGAACTGCATGTGATATACTGAATTAATAACATTCAACTGTACAGTGTTCTGCTGGACAATAAGCACATTTGTGACTGATATCTGTAGTCACATACACATATACCTATGTTATGTCAGCCAAACCATTGGCAGGTCTGTGAGCATTGTAATATAATAGCTTACTTATGACTGTTGGACATCTTCCAGGTTATCACAGTGATGTCAAACCCTACTGTGTAATCAACGTACTAATGTATGGTGCAGCTATACTAATACAACATCAATACTGATGCCCCTTTTGACACCCATTTATGTGTGCCATTGTCCAGACGTACTGCTGTAACAGGTTGAGAAGTATGATTGAGCAGCAACTGCCTGACAAGTATGTTATGCGAAGCTATGGAATGCATCATCATGCACCTAATAAACAGGGATATGGGAATCTGCAGACTCAGGGAACCCACACAGTTTACCTTTGTGAAGAGTAGGTCATACCTGCTCATTCAACCTGGTCAATCTTTTGCCATCAGTCACCTGAGCTGATCAACACCTATATACAGTGGATACCACAGGTGTACACACCCCTGTTGGAATGCCAGTTTTGTGTGCTGTATGAGAATCAGACCACAGAAGATAATTTCATAATGTTTCTCATCCTGAATGTGACCCCTAACCTGTCCAACTCCATTGAAATACAATCAAAGGTGTTTCTAGGAAGGTGAGCAACTATTGCCAAGTAAAGATGTGTCATGATGTTACAGTTCAGACCAAGACAGTTGAATGCTGTAACCATTCTCAAGAGGTGCATACACAAGTTTAAGGGTGTGCACACTCATTCAACTGGTTTACTGTACTGAGTATTATTTCTGTATGTCTTCACAGACCAGATTGTTATGTTTTCAATTGGATTGTACAGGCTATAGTTCACACTACAGGTGGGAATTGTTATGAAATTAGTTATTGTGGTGTCATGTTTCAATTGCACAAATACCAGACAGTGTAGCAGGGGTGTGTACCCTTTATATCCACTGTAGCTATATGGACACAGCAGTACCTGACCTGTATATCCAGCCTCCACGAAGGTAGAGTAATCACATTTGGTGTTCAGCAACAATACACAAACCACATAATAGGTTGCCACATTGGCCATACAGGGATACATAGGTGCAGGCAACAACTCTGAAGAAAGTCCACCTATATCTGAGCAAGCAGGTAAGTTCACAGGTGATGTCCTGTAAGGCTGACTATGAATCGGACATATCCATACCACCAAGGACAATTGCAACCATGTTTCCACATATGTTGTAAGTCTCGGATGAAACAACACAATTCACCCTGTACTGGAGGTAAAGAACACCTCATACAAACATGCCATAGATATAGGCAACCTTCATCACACAGGTTAGGTGGGAACATCATCACCCTGTCCCCCCAGTCATACATGGAGATATGCACATCAACCACACTCCTCCCCTCAGCAATGTTGAGCACGTACATATTACCTACTGATGGCAACAACAGCATATCTTCATGGGGCATAACAACATCAGTGTCTGCCTCCTACTTGAACTCAGGCATGTGCTCAAAGCTCCATCACACACCACTGTCAAACACAGACCTGCCACCATACACACACGATCCACATGGAAGATGACCACTGTCAACCCTCTACACAGAAATGAATGGAGGATACAGGATTATGCAAGCAAGTGCCCAACATTGCGGGGAATAAGATAGCTCAGGGATAGGCATGTAATGCAAGCTACTACAGCCATGATAACTTGGAGGGTTCCAGTGTAGTCTGGATTATTTGCAAGTAATATTCACTGTTGATATGCATTTTGACAACCGTATGAGGTCCTGTGACCTTTTCCTGTTTATGTCTTCCAGGTAACATGCAGAGTGCTCACCTACCAGCATTCTCTGTTGGGGAAACAGACATCATCACCCAATATGTGATTGGACATTATGCCCTGTCATGTGGATGGAGAGCAGAAGATGTGCGGGACAGGACTGCCCTGTGAAACAGTGTGTGGTCCACAGGGTAAATTATGCTGGCCTGCACAGCAGAACTTATGTGCATGTGCAGCATCGGGCCATCGACCTCAAATGCCATGCCCATCAATGGACTGCTGCTGTAGTGAGGGACAGGCTAGCCACAGGTGGGGGCCCAGCCATCCAGCCCCCACTGACACCCGAGGAGCTCCACACCACACTTGGGCCACACGCCGAATGCATGAGCTATGATGCTGAGGAAAGCATTGCGGATGTGGGTTGCACACACACACTAGATGAGGAGCGTGCAGGTAAGGGCCCAGTGGGGATTAGTACACTAATATATCAGACATACATGTATCTGTATTGTATCAATTGCAGTTGTGGATGGGGTTCTCTAATTCACAGAGGTGCATCTATGGTGAGGACAGGACATTGTGTATTATTGCGGTTAGTAGTGTAGATGTGCAGACATGCTGCATCCATCCTACACCAAGGCCACATGTGCGTCTGCTGACAATACCTCCCTCTCACAACTACCTAGGACCCTCTGGTCTTTATATGGGACAGCAGCCTGAAGCTGGTGAGTATTACATTGTTCAGTTGTTGCCTTGCAATACCCCAGGCATGTGAAGTGCATGCAATTTACCATGCACACAACCATCAGAAATAGCTATATTGCTTTATGTAACAGCTATATTGCTTGCTGTGCATGTTCACCTGTGCTAGGGTTATCTGTACTGCATCACAGTGGTCACCACTGGGACCTATCTGATGTGAATTCAACATTCCTGTAGCATACCTCACAACTTGTCAGTACCAAGACATCTGGACAAAGGCCAGCAAATTGTGCTGGACAAATGGCCTAGAGTAAGGTCATGCGTGACACATTACTTGTATACAGTGGATATAAATTGTGCACACACCCCTCTTAAGATGCAAGGTGTTCCTGTTATATACTAATTAGGACCACAATATGACAGTCCACACCTCTTCCAGCCTTTAATGTGACCCATAACTGGTACAGTTCACTTGTAAAATCAAGCATCTGTCCTCATGTATTGCACCTACAAGGCAGGCCACCTGTGAGGGCGGCAGACATCCTATCAGCATGATGTTTCAGTCAGGTATGATATCTCATGCTGCCATATGTGTCAGTACACTCACTGTGGCCTATTTGGCTATAAAATCATATACATGGGCATTAAGGCACGCAGACCAATTCCGACCACGTATAGGTTTCAAACATATGGATATTCCAGATGGATCTGTACACAGGACTGTACAATAGTTTAACCTGCTGCATGTGAGTCAGATGCTGTCACCACACTATATAAAGTAATGGCAGCGGGAAGTGGTCACCAGCCGTGTATGGTATAGACACCAAAATGGTATAAGCCACACATGATATGATCCTCACATAAACACAAACAGTTGCCAGTATTAGGATTAGAACTCCTGCCTATCTAGGTGTTCCTACTATAGTGTTACGCAGTTATCAAACATGCCACAGAGCTTATACATTTCCACCCTTCCAAAGGTACTTCTAAGGTGGATGACATCAACAGGTCTACTAAACTGGAGTGATGGGAAGTGTAAAGGGGAGTAGACATGTCAAAAATGGTATGAGCCAGACAGTACATGATATACATACACACACACCTGCCAGTATTGGGAGTAGAACTCCTGCCTATCTAGGTATGTCTACTATAGTGTTACACAGTTACTGCATGCACTACAGAGCTTACTGAACTTTCACATGGCCAAAGCTGCTGATAACTGCACAGCTGTGGCAAAGTATTACAGGTGGCAGACAGTCTGCCTTTTGTTCCACCCGTACATTATGCTAGTTCTGTCTTGCACTTCAACTAGCATTATGGCTTGGTACTTCACCAGGTTATTGTATAATGAAGTGTGGCACAGTTGTGAGCCGTCAGCAGTACTTGTTCATCACAGATGTCACCCCAGTACTTACTAGTTATGTCCATCTCGCCTGGCATGTTTGAAGGGCGGTTATCTGTGCTTTCACCCACTGACCTGGTGCACATGTCCATTCTGGGGCACTGTTGCAACTGCCGCATGTACACAGGCAACCCTCCCCTCTAAACTCCAAACACACAGACCTGTGAGGGTTACCCATATCTGACCCAATGTGGACATATGCACTCTCCAGCAAACACTGGACTAGCAGGTCAAGAGGATAAGATCAACACCTGCACCACACAATGTGGAACACATAGCTCACCATGACACCCGCTTTGACAGCCATGACATACAGTGAAAAGCCACACACCCACCTTCCCAGAGACACTCAATGGACATCTACCCACACAGCACAGACCAGCAAGGCAGACAACCACTCAGACACCGCAACATGGCACATGCCAAGGGACGCATACTTAACCTACACAGTGTGCCCCCAACCTAATCCCCCAAAGGCTAACCACCTTGCACAATACAGTGAGCATGGGTAACTCAATACTGAGGCACACACATCCCACTCACTAGGTTGAATATGGAGCAGGTAACAGCCAAACATCAATCACATGCCAGCATCTAATACATGACACAGCCAGTCATGTCACTCCACAACAACTATGGGTATCACTCTGTATCCATGTGGGTGTGAATGAATTGGGTCACACCTCCCTGGACTACATGACAGGAGACATGGTTGAACTCTCTGATTATGCGATTCAGGCAGGTGTGACAGTAGCCCTAGCGCAGTGTACCGCTGTCACCCAGAATGATGCTGCGGTACTATCAACAGACGGTTGACTGCACCATTGGCTTACATGTTGTGCCATTCTCAGGGGATTCAGTACCTCTCTGCTTGGGATGGCATGACTGACAGAACCTAATGACTTGCCACAGATGTCCTGCATCTGTTACCGCTGGGTTGCCGGGTACTGGCTTACGTGTCTTGCCACCCCTATGGTGCCTTATTAGGCAGTGTTCCTAATGTTATTACCAGCATAACAGCTATAGATGTATGCAATCTGAGGGTCATGCTGCTCAACAGTGGACATCTGTCAGGATGCAGTCACTCATAGCAGTTGCTGGAGTGGAGGACACATGTCTGCTGCAATGGAGAGGTGGTTCACAGCAGCAGACAGCAGACCTGCAGTATCAGGCTATGACTCATTCCACAGCTGTCAGTCCCCAAACGTGGACCACACCTCCGCAGGTGGTGTCTCCATATTCATTATGGATAGAAACACCTCCAGACTAGTATACCATCATAATGCATTGGAGATACTTCCGGTACAACTGCTTTGGGGTAATAGCGCTATCCAGACCATAGCCTGCTATAGGTCCACATCTATGTCCCTAGACTGTCAATGTACATTCCTCAACACCCTGCCATCTCTGATGGTCCAATGTAACACTGACATAGTACGAGTCTTCAACTACCCCTCCATCACCTGGGGAATGTAGCCAGTCACCAGTACAGTGGCCCAACACTTCTGGGATTCATCATTTCCAATGCCGTAGACCAGCTCATACTGACCCCCTGGAAGAGGATGCAACAACCTCGACCTGTGTTGACCACTTAAATATGGGACCGTTGCTCATCCCCAGATGTCAATCCCTGCATGATGAGATTCACACAGGCTGTAATCAACATGGAACTCAACATGTCAGCCACACCCCCCACAAAGATAACCACCTGGCAAAAACTCTCCAAAGCTGACTTTGCAGCCATGAAAACAGGGGTGGATGTCTTCAATGCACCCATGGCAATGGGATGTAGCTGCATGACTGTGGAATCATACACATAGGCACTGTAGAAACAGGTGCATGAATGCATGGTACTAGGCAGAGCCAAAAGAACCCAGACACTGCCATTACTAAAGTGTACATCAGAAGGAGGACACTGTTGCAGGGAAAGGTGGTGTCCCATGACTGTTGAACTCCCTTATTAGCCCCAAACACAACTTTGGATCCCTCATGGAGTCCCCGACAGGCATCTATGGCAGCACAGATGCAGCTGACACTGACAACAGCCTTGATAGTTACATCAACAACCTCCACAGCATTAAACACAAGTGCTGTGAGTTACTGCACAAAGCTAATACCTATCCTGAGACAACAGATATTGGCCACAGTCTTGGCAACACATTCAGTGCCAGCTTTACCCCTCTCTCCTCCCACAAGTGCAGTGCTGAGTGAATGTGTTCTCACATGCTATATCCCATTTCCATTCTAGGCATCTGTGTGTCACCAGGATGTGGCCCTGCAGCAAGGCCACAGGGTATGGCAGTGTGGTGAAACATCCACCATGTCATAGGCAGGGTACAGTATGTGCACGGTAATTCCCGGTCGGTAACACAGTGATTGCATATGCCTCACAGATTATAGGGTTGAGGGTTGGACATAGGTACATGTTGATGTACAACATCTGTTGTAGAATGGTACATGTTCTGGTTTGGACACACCTCCGACTGCTAATAACCACAGCCACAGGGGATATTCATCAACCAAACACACTGGGATTACTATTCTCTGACACACAGACACACAGACACACACACAGACACACACACAGACACATGCCAGTACTGAGATCCATAGGTTAATTGCTTCATAGGGGTGTAGTAGGTGATTGGGCCTGAAGGCTCTACAAGGCTAGCCCAAGGGAATACCTTGGCATCAGGCCACATGACAATAGTCCCCAGTGTGGCTCAGGAGTATAGTCATTGGAGTGGTCCCCAGGGGTGGGTATTGTATTCTTCATCCACTCATCCAGGTTTCTATTGTGGGTGGCCAGTGACGTGCACTGTTTCCCATGTGTGTAATCTATATTCCATAACATGGTCAGTGTCAGGGTTGTGCACATTTCCCACATGCATGTTCTTTGACGTGTGGAAGTCTGCTTGAGGTCTCTGGGGCATGTTGTGTGGACAGACTGGTATCTTCTAATGTAGCATTCCTGACCTCATTTGGTGAGACCTGGCTATGTAACTGAGATAATGATTGCACCTGCATTGACAGTATGATACGAATATTCAGTGGACTTAGTGGCGTCTGTCCATATGGGCATGTGTATAAGGCATGGTATTCCCTTTGTGGGGTACGTTTGCAGACTCTACAATTGTTGCAGGTGTCCAGTGGGGAACATGGCAAAAGGCCCATTGTACACATTGATTGGGCTACTGAGGGGATGGAACAGGGTACCATGTCCTTTTACTTGCTGGATAACACACACTCACTCAGGAGATGTAACACATCAAAGTACTTTCTGATATCAGTGGCACTGTTGTGGTCAACAGGCATGTAGTCCACTACAATCACACCGTGGGTACTATCTCTGAGGCAATATGCAGGGAAAATAGAAGTTATGTACTCACCATAACGTTCCATCTGAGTAGATACTTCATTTGTCTGCAACCTGTGGGTGTCGGATCCGACCTCAGATCCGATCCGGCAGCTTTCCAAGCTCCAAGATCCGAGCTCCTAGCTCCTCCCCCTACCCATAATCCCCTAGTACCAACCACATTACCTCAGATCGTTTTTTTTGCCTCACCAACTCGAGACAGAAACCAACTCCAAATGATCAGAGAAATTTCCCGAGGTTCGGGGGATGGCGGGGGGGGGTCGGTTGCAGACAAATGAAGTATCTACTCAGATGGAACGTTATGGTGAGTACATAACTTCTATATCTGAAGTAGTTACTTCATTTGATCTGCAACCTGTGGGACAGAGTCCCCAGCTAACCTATAGAACCTGGGTGGTCCTTACGGAAGGATATTCCGAAGCACCGCAGAGCCAAAAGAAGCCCTACTCCTGGAAATGATATCCAGTTTGTAATGAGAAATGAAGGTATGAGATGAGGACCAGGTAGCTGCTGAACAAATATCGTCTACTGGAACCCTAGCCCAAAAGGCTGTTGAGGTAGCTACAGATCTTGTGGAATGAGCACGGACGCCAACTGGAGCTGGCTTCCCAGATGAGGTGTATCCCAGCATAATGCACTGACAGATCCAATGTGCTACAGTCACTTTAGCAATTGCCTTGCCCATGGCTGATTTTGCATAAGAAACAAACAACTGGTCCGACTTGCGAAACTCTCTAGTCCTGTGCAAGTAAAAATGCAGTTGTCTGTGTACATCCAATTTGTGCAACGTATATTCTCCTTTGTTGTTAAAATTTGGGAAAAATACAGGAAGATTTATTGATTGATTAATGTTTGATTCTGTAGCCAACTTAGGCAAGAAAGATGGGTTAGTCCTGAGGGACACTCTATCTTTGTGAAAAATAAGGTACGGAGGTTTAATACACAGAGCTTGAAATTCTGAAACTCTCTTGGCTGAAGTAATAGCCACTAAGAAAGCAGTTTTCCAAGACAAGAACTTTAACGGAACCGAGGCAGCCGGCTCAAAAGGTGGTCTCATTAAGGCTTGTAAGACCAGAGTGAGATCCCACAGGGGAACCACAGTCTTGACAGGTGGTTTCAAAAGAAAAACGCCTCTTAAGAAGGGTTTGCACAACTTAGCAGATGCTAAGGAGCCTATGCTGTCCCCCACGTGAAAATGGGAGATGGCCGCCAACTGCACCTTGACTGTGGAGGCACTTGCTCCCTGTCTAAAAAGCAGGGAAAGGAAGTCCAGAATAGTCGGAATAGGGACAGTAAAAGGATCCAATTCTTTATCTTTGGCCCAGATAGAAAAACGTTTCCATTTACTGTTGTAAAGTTTCCTGGTAGATGGTTTATGAGCCGCCACCAGAATGGCCTTAACGGGGGATGAGATACCGGGAATCCTAGCCATTAATGGAACTGGATCAACCAAGCAGCAAGTTTGAGATTGACCAGGTTTGGGGTATGGCATCTTGCTGGGTGCGAGATTAGGTCTGGACTGGGATCCAGAATCCATGGGGGAGCCACACAGTGAGACCAGAAAGGGAACCAGATCTGTCGAGGCCAGAATGGGGCTATGAGGATAACTCTGCTCCCCAACCGACAGGCTTTCTGGATGAATTTCATCATAAGTGGGAGGGGGGGATAAGCATAAAGGAGTCCGGGAGGCCAAGCATGGACTAGAGTGTCTCTGGGGTCTCCCTCTGGGGAACTATCGCAAGTACTCGCTGCATTTTGTGTTTAAAGGAGAAGCAAAAGGTCGAGCGAGGTTGACCCCATTTGTGGAAGATCTGCTTCGCAACAGATGGATTCAGAGACCACTCGTATGGAGTGAGGAACACTCGACTTAGCTTGTCCGCTAATATGTTGGACCGCCCCGGAATGTGCATTGCTATCAGAAAGCGGTTGGTGGAAATCGCCCATTCCCACACTCTCATGGCTTCTCGACACAGGGGATAAGATCTGGTCCCTCCTTGTTTGTTTATATACCAGACTACTGACATGTTGTCCGTCTGGATTGCAATAGTCCCTATGGGAAGAAGGTCGTGGAGAGCTTGCAATGCCAAAAGCACCGCCCTCATCTCTAGGACGTTGATAAAATGCGGTCTCTAGGGGAGTCCACGTGCCTTGAACGGATCTGCCTGAACAATGCCCCCCCCACCCGAGGCAAGAAGCGTCCGTGGTCAACGTGGCTTTGGCCGGAGGAATCACAAAGGGTCTCCCTTCTCTGAGTTCCTGCGCCTGTAACCACCACAGAAGAGAGTCCCTGCACACCCTGCTCAGGGGGATTAGCATGCATAATGGGTGGATCGACAGGGACCATTGGACTTGAAGGGTCCATTGTAATATGCGCATTCGCAGACGAGCATGAAGAGAGAGACCGATCGCTGCTGACATAGATCCCAGTGCCCTCAGGACTAACTCCGCTGGAGGAGCAGGGCTCCGAAGAAGGTCTAACACCTGGAACGACAAGCTGTTCAGCCTGACTGACGTTAGAACAACTTTGGAGATTTGTGTATCTAACCTGGCCCCTATGAATTCTAGGGCTTGAGTGGGGCACAGGCAGGATTTCTGCTCGTTTACTGAGATGCCTAGGTTGTGGGACAGAGACAGAGCATAATCTCTCACCGCACAGAGCTGATGCTTGTTGGTCACGGTGAGGAGCCAGTCGTCTAGGTAAGGAAAGACCTGAATGCCCTGGAGTCTCAGGTGGGCTGCAACCACTGCCATGACCTTAGTGAATACTCTGGGGGCTGAGGTGAGGCCGAATGGAAGAACCCTGAATTGATAATGACTGGCTCCGAGCCGGAAGTGGGGAAACCTCCTGGATCGTTTGTCCATTAATATGTGGTAATACGCATCCTTGAGGTCTAGCGAGCACATCCAGTCATTCTCCCGCAGCAGGGGGAGAATAGATTGGAAAGTGACCATCCGGAA
Organism: Protopterus annectens; assembly: GCF_019279795.1. NCBI lineage: Eukaryota > Metazoa > Chordata > Ceratodontiformes > Protopteridae > Protopterus > Protopterus annectens. The sequence goes on along the minus strand of NC_056731.1, from coordinate 932,629,396 downwards.
CTTTTCCTTGGGTATGAACAGGTTCAGGGCGGAAAGGTCTAAGATGGGTCTCAGGTCCCCTGTTTTCTTTGGCACCAAAAAGAACCTGGAGTAATAACCCAATCCAGACTTGTCTGGGGGGACGGGCTGGATGGCTCTTTTTCTTAGCAGCTTTGAAATCTCCAAAGCCGCTGCCTCCCTCTGATCGGGTGGGACATCGGGGAGGCGTCTGGATTTGGGGGGAAGGTTTATGAATGGAATGGAGTAACCTCTGGATATGATCCGGAGCACCCATCGATCTGTTGTAAGGGACTCCCAGTTTGACAGGTGCTCTGACAATCGCCCCCCGACTGCCTCCAGAGAGGGACAGTCAGGCAAGCCCTCAGGGCTGTTGCGCGGGTCTGTCCGAGAAAGGTTCTCTAGACCCGAATTTACGCTGCCCCCCTCTGCCTCTGGGCCGGCGTCCACCTTGTCCTCCTCTGCCTCTCGAGGGCGAGTGGTCCGCAGCACGATGGGACTGCTGAGACTTACGGAACCACAGCTTCTTTTGTCCCCTCTGATTCCTGGAGAAAGATCTTTGGGGATTAGAGAAGCGGACTCCGACGGCAGACAGCGTCTTCCCGTCCTTTTCGCTTTGGACCAGCGTGTCGCAAACAGTTTTGCCAAACAAGGCAGAACCGTCAAAAGGGGCGTTCGAAGGCGCCTTGAAGGGGTCCGTGAAGTCGCACAGATGGAGCCAGGAGAGACGTTGCAAGATGACCCCGGCTCCGCTAGCTCTAGCGGCTCCCTCCGTTGCATGGGAGAGAAGCCGCATAGATGTACTGGAGATGGATTTTAGAGTGGCCATTCGAGTCTCAAAAACCTTTTTGTCTGGGACAGACATGGACTCTGGGGGGGCTGCAGCGTATTCCTTAATCAAGTCTCGCTGTAGCCTAATGGTATGTGCCATATAGTTCAGCGCCCTTATGGAAAAGGTCGCTGAAGCAAACATCCGCTTCCCAATCCGGTCAAGTGCTCGAGATTCCTTATCCGGGCGGTGAACCAAGAACTCTCCTGCAAGTTCTTTCTTGGTGGCCGCCACCAACATAGCATCAACGGGGTTCCTTTGGCCCAAGACGGTCTATCTGTGGGTGGGCTGAGGACTTTATCGGGGCGCCTTGGAATTGGCTCCACGGTGTCGGGCTCCTTCCAAGCCCTGGTGGTAATTAAGTCCACCAGGGGGTCGGCTGGAGGGGACACCCAGGAGGTAGATGGGCCTGCCTCGGCCTCCAGGAACACGGACTCATCAAGGGAAGGCTTTTGGGCTGACCACCCCCCTCTAATACGCAACATTTCCATGATGTCTCCAAAGGAGACATCTTCAGGGGGTGACCTTGGGGAACCCTCCGTATCATCTAAGTCCGTGTCTGTGGTAATGGACTTGGGGGAGTCCAGGTGCCTCCTTTTGCAATGATGTTTTCGAGGGACCTCCTCGGTGGGACTACCCGAAGAGGGCTCGTCCACGGGTTGTTGTTCCTCCACGGGAACTAGCTGGAGGGCTTGGGCAGGCTGTCCAGATGGACGGATGATGGAAGACAGACCCTCATACAGTGGGGGTATGGGTGGATCCGAAGCCCGGGTCGGGGATCTGGAGGACCTCGACAGTACCCGCTCCACTACCTCAAAAGCCAAAGGAGAGCCACTCTCACCAGCCTCTGAGAGCAATCTCCTCGGATCCGAGGAAGGGATCGGAGTCGGAGCCGATGCAGTCGGCGCTGAGGCAGAGCTGTGCTCCGACGCCAACAGCGCCGAAGACACAGCAACTCCCTCGGATCCGACACTTAGCCCTCGGCCCCAAGAGCTCGGGTTCGACAAGCTCAAAGGTATAGTTGGCGAAGAGACAACCTCTATCGGCGCCGACAATTCCCCGGGTCCGAAAGGGCCTGGATCCGATGACTCCGAGACCCGAAAACGAGTTGGAGAAGGAGTAATCGGGGCAAATATGGGGGCTGCACTCCCCCCCAGAGGGGGGGGGGAGGCAAGAGCATCCCCATCTGCATTTGGGTCTGTAAGAACCGACGCATCATCTGATCCATATCCGCCGAGATGCTTGGTCGACCTAGATGAAGTAGTAGAGGCAGGCCGGGAGGCGCCAAAATCTCGAGGGAGACCTATCCTCCTCCTCCGGCTCCAGCGAAAAACAGGGCGAAAGGCGCCAAGAGGAGGGGGATCCGGAGACCCTCGAGGGAGATTTTAGTAGTTTTGTTGGCGGAGCCGAAGGATGAGATTTGGCCCGCCTTTTATGGGAGTTATGTCCATCCTTATCCTTGTGCCTTTTCTCTCTAAGGGAAGAGGCACTAGTTTCCCCAGAGCTCAAACCCGATGAGGGAGGTTGAGTCCCGGGTAGAGCTAAGGGGATAGACGGCGCCGAAGCTGCTTAAGCAGCTGGAGCCCGAACAGGAGAGGAAGAAGAAGCAGACTCCTAGGGGAGCTTTCCCGCCAGGATCAGCTTGTTCTTCCTATCCCGGAGTGCCCGGGGGTTAAAGGCCGCACAGATTTGGCAGGCCTCTGACAAATGGGCTGCCCCCAGGCACAAAACGCACTGAGTGTGGCCATCAGCTGGAGAGAGCTTGTGGCCACACACAGTACATTTAGAGAAAATGGCCTTAGGCCCTTCTGACATCATTCACACACACACACCCAAACACTAGGAGGGGGAGGGGAGTGAAGATAAACTAGTTATAAATTTAACAAAAGTGACCAAAAAACTAGCTGAAGAAGCAGAAAAAGGGGAACTAACACACACACACGAAAAATTTGAGAGAAAAATTGGTTTGAAAACCAGCAATGATCTCACCCAGCCAGGAGCTCTTCACAAGGAAGTTTCTTTAGCCGCGGCAAAAAACGATCTGAGGTAATGTGGTTGGTACTAGGGGATTATGGGTAGGGGGAGGAGCTAGGAGCTTGGATCTTGGAGCTTGGAAAGCTGTCAGATCCGACACCCACAGGTTGCAGATCAAATGAAGTAACTACTTCAGATCTACCAATATAGTGGTTGTTGCCTAGCCAAGTGTGTGTATGACACATGGGTGGAGAGTGGTCTCTGAGTAATGGAAGGGTTGCCTATACTGTTCACTAATCCATACTGTCACATTTAGGGCTGTGGATTGTCTACACCAACCTCTATGGTGTTTGACAACTGTTGGCCTTGTAATGTGGACACTGTGACATATACTAGGTCCTCAACATAATAATTTAGCAAAACCCGCCCCCCAATGGATCCTGTTATTACACAATCACACAGACTCCCACACAGGATACTGATGACAGACAGACAGACACACCCACACACACTTCCAGTATATACACACACACACACACACACACACACACACACACACACACACACACACACACACACACTTGCCAGTACTGAGTTTCAAACCCCTACCCAGCTATGTATTGCTACTACAGTGTACCGCATTTATTGCATGTGCCACAGAGCTTATAGGATGGATGTTGTCCTAAGGTACTTCTAAGGTGAGGAACATCACCAGCATTGGGTGATGTAGTGGGTGAGGGATTCCAATACATATTTTGCCTTACACATATTTATATTTGCCAGGGGTGAGGTTCAAACCTCTATTTAACTATCTTTTTGGACCATTATGTTATGCATTTACCACATGCACCACTGACCTTACATGGTTTAGGGTTGCCAACAGGTACTTCTAAGGTGGATAATATCTGCAGAACTGCTAAAGTCAGGCACTGAGATGTGTACTGGGTGTAAATGGTGCCAAAATCTTTGAGGTAAGGACATACATATGCAGACAAATGTACACACACCAACTCTTGCCAGGGATGAGATTCAAACCCATACCTATGTAGTTATTGCTACTACATTGTTCTGCATTTATTGCACGCACCATGGTGCTTACATGTTGGAGAGCTGTGCAAAGGTATCTTTGAAAGTGAGTGACATAAGCAGCAGTGCTAAAGGAGGGGTAAGGGAAGTGTTGTAAGTGTGAATGACCACAAAATCAGGTCTCTACAAGGATATACACACACTCTCACACAAACACTCACAGTCACACTGTTTCCAGGATCAGGATTGGAACACCTACCTAACTAGTGTGCTACACTACAGTATTATGCAGTTATTGCAACTTGCAAGCGCCACGGAGCTTATATGCTGGGGAGCCGTCCAAAGGTATCTTTGAAGGTGAGTGACATCAGCAACAGTGCTGAAGGAGGGGTATGTGAGGTTTAGTGAGTGTGAATGGCCTCAACCACATTCATCTAGAAACACACACACACACACACACACACACACACACACACACACACACACACACACACACACACACCTTTACATTTGACAGGACTAAGATTACAACTGCTACACGGATACCTATTTGTACTGTAGTGTTACAGTTATCATAAGCACCACTGACACTATAGGGCTGAGGGCTAACCAAAGGTATTTCTACAGTGAATGACATCAGCACATCATGTGATATAGGCCAATGGGATGTGTAGTGGGGAGGGACAGGCCTCATAATGGGATTCTCTCTGTCACTGTCTGTCTTTCTCTTTCCTACGTCTGTGTGTGTGTATATTTGACATATTATATTACGTTGGCCTTAGATATGTGTGTGTATTCCTATCCAGTGTGTGTGTGTGTGTGAAGTATAAATGGTGTACAATTTGGTGTGTGTGCACAGACAGCTGCGAATAACAGATATCTGTAGTACACTGTGTTGTGAGACATGGGCTTCATTTCTTTAAGTGTAGGAGCATGCCCAGTATGACCTTCTATATTGAGTGTGTGCATCCATTCCAGGGAGGGTTGGACTCCAGTTCAGGGTTTTGTGTACTACAGCTACACCTAGCAAACTGTTTCTGCAGGATATCTGTAGATAGGTTGCCAATATGGAGACACAATGGGCTTAACATACAGGGGATACTGTAACTATTGCTGTCTGTGCTGCTTGTGTGACATGTTTGGTTGTAGCATAGATATTCTGTACTGTTTTACACTGTGATGTGTCATGTCATCAACTACTGACAGTTATCATTCTTTGCTCACAGTTATTTACCGGGAAATACAAGATGAATGAAGCTGAGACCAATATTCTGAGGCATATAGACTACACATTCTGGCACACACCTGCCACTGTGGAGGGGCAGCTACAGACAACAGAATGCTGGTTCTGTGTAAATGGTGCGGCACCTTGTTAGTATGCTGGCTGAGGTTCCCTTCCTTGTGCTTTTCTCAACTTCAAGGAATGGCCATATCCTGCTGGGGCCATACCTCTCAGCTGTACAGATACACCCAGCTTATCCAGGGGCAGGGTTCATATATCTGGTCAGTTTACCTTCACATTGCGGTTTACAAGTGGTTTTGTGGCTATTCATTCATGGGTTTTCAGTCGGGAGTAGTATGGGTGGACATTAGAGTTTCAGACTTCACATACTCCATGACGTCCATGCTTTTACATCCCCCCCCCATTCTCTCCTCCACCTAACATTATGTCAGGAATATCTCAGAGGTATCCCTATAGTTGGGCCTTTATCCCAGTAGTATTTATGGCCTGATCCACAGACCTTGCAGTAGGACATGGGGAGGAATGCTAATGGCATTTGTCAATATGGCGTTGCATTTGTTTTCTGTTTACTGTTAGGTTGTTAGTTGGGACCCCCTGATATTCCGTACACTGGCACTATGGGTGAGGCATGGGCCTTTTCCAGAGGACTGTAGGCCATTTGAGCATGCTGCAGGCTATCTGTTACTGCATTTCTACATGGGATTTTGGGGGGGGGGTGCACACCCGCAGACTTTAACATTTGAAATGACTGCACTGGGATTTTGGTTACTCTGTTGGCTTCCATTTCATACTGCATTGTAACCTATCATGCAGACAGGAGGCATATCAGTAGAGTACACATGTTAAATCTTAACAGCATATATTTCAGTTTCAGAATTCTTACCCTTCAGAACTGGAATGCAACTGCCAGAACTGTTGTAGTATGTCTGTGCAGGTCTGGTGGAGGGCTGTTCACCATTGCCATCATTTGGGGGCCTTAGCCCAGCCTTTCTTCATGGTCATCTACATCTGTCCTGTTGGGTGAGGCTGGTGGCAGATATGTGACCCACATTAACATCTATATGTATGACTTATTGACACCCACAGTTCTTTGGGCCATCACATGTACTGCAGTGGGGGTTGTCACCTTGTATAGTGCTGCCTAGTATGTCGACACTAGTATTTGTTATGAATTTCCTGCTGTCCCATATAGCTGTCTGCTGCTATCCCATTCAGCCGCCCAATTCCCTTGCATGCTTGCATCCATATAATACATACAAGTATGAGAACATACTACTCCATTCAGTAACTGATAGGAAGAGGGACTTACCTTGTCGCTGGACCAGTATTGAGGACAGTGCTGGAGGGCTATGTTGGATGAACATTGTACACTCTCTGTACATGTTAAAGCTCAAGCAGTGTCATGTTTAGCATCCCTTTTACTGTATGCGCGAGTCGAGAGAGGTATCAGTCGCTGGGACCCTACAGTGTCAGTGTGTGTGCTATGCGTTGCCTCTTTGCCAAGGCATTGGCATGCTGTGCATGCCTCCTTCTGCCTACAGGGGCAGGCTCAGGATGTTCCTCTTCCGAGTCACTCTGTGCCTGTGCTGACCTTGGCAAAGGTGGGGGGCTGTGTGGCCCTGCCCCGTGCTGTTCCTGCATATTGTGTAGCATGGCGCATACTATGAGCATTTGTATACATGTCACTGGAGAGTACTGCAAGGCTCCACCAGATATGTCAAGGCAGCTGAACCATGACTTGAGAATCCCAAACACAAGCTGTACAATGCTCCTGGTTTGTGCGTATGCCTCATTATGGTGTTCTTGTTCAGGTGTGTGTGCATTTCTGATGGGTGCCATCAGCCATGGCTCCAGTGCATAGCCAGCATCCCGCACTAGATGGCCATACAGGATGTCCCCCCTGGCAAACACCTGATACAGCTGTGAGCAATGCCAGATGTGGGAGTCGTGATAGCTTCCAGGGCTGCCAGCACACACATTCATGATAATGCCCTGGGCATTGCACATGACCTGGCAGTTGATGGAGGGGAAGCCTTGCGGTTTATGTAGACCCTGACCCTCTCACCGGGTGGTGCTTTGATGTGGATGTGTGTGCAGTCTATAGCACCAACTACCTCAGGGTATTCTGCTATGTGGTGGAAGAGATGCATATGTGTGGTCAGTGCCTCATGGGTAGTGGGGAAATATATGTGCTCATTGGCATGTTGTGTTATGGCATCCACAAACTGATGGAGTACCCTGGATGCTGATGCCTGGGAGACCCCATGATATCCCCAGTTGGTCTTTGGAAAGTACCTGTGGCTAGTATTCTTAAGCCTAGACATACCTTGGTATCCACTGGAATGGGTTCCCCTCTATTAGTTCTGTGTGTAAAGTGTGGCTGTCACAGCAACGATTTGCTGTAGAATGTCCCCTTCCACCCTATAGTGCTCTACTATCTCCAGTTCATGTAGGCCCTGGTAGGTTACCCTGTGTCTGTACACTCTTCTCCTCCTCCTCACTGTGGATCGATTGTCAGCATTCTTTTCCTCACCACCCTCAGTCTCTAGCACATATTGATGGAGTAAAGCAGCAGCAGCCTCTAACATATTTAGCTATTTTTGCCAGTTAAAAATCCCCTGTCTGTGTACACCGGTGGTGTAGAGTTTGTGGGAAAAACAGTCTGTAGGGTGTTTGTATAGCTTATATTAGTGTGTTGGGCTGCTGCATGTATAATTGGCTGATTCTGATACATTCCACCTGCCAGCTATGCTAGTTCTTCAACAGTTCTGCTATTTCCTGTGGGGTTTAGCTAATGTAAGCATTTTTAAGCAGAAATGGCCCTCCCTGGAAGCGAACACACTCTGCATTTCATGGAATAAGACAATACAGCCTCAGACACACCCCTTCCTTAGCTGTGCTTAGCTAAGGGCAAACACAGGCCACAGAGCTCCAATGAGCTTACAGCAAGCATGACACACCCCCTTATGAAGTCACTCAGCTCTTATACTTGCACTGTTGTACTGCTGCACCTACACGGTTAGGTACAAGCTGACACTTTGAGGAAATCTGTGATTCAGTATAACTCCCCTCATTTTCATACCCTAGTGTGTAAGTACTTAGTTACTGCAGTTAGACGGACCCTTTCCCCTTGACAACCAGTGCTCCCTCGTATTGTTTACATTCTGCATGCCATTGACTATAATGGCAAAATGCAGAATTATCTTAAAATTGACTTTTCTCTTTTATTTTCGGCACGATCCCATTTGCGTGCCGCTGCCCTAAGCTTAAACGGCCGTGATTGGCCAAAAACAAAAAGTTTAATTTCATAAAAAAATAAACCATTATTAATGCCAATGGCCTTATATTTGGCCATTGGCATGTGTTTGACTGTAATACATGCTTTCCACGAGCTGTCTGCCTCCGTTTGCTCAGATGCAGAAATGTATTCAGTTACTAACTGAATACATTTCTGCTCTGACACTGTTCCTGCACGGAGTTCAGACAACTTCGTGGATCGCAAAATCACCTCATTTGCATGTTTTCTACCAGCAAATGAGGTGATTTGTATTCTGCACGGCTTTCCATGCAGGAACAGTGTAGGGCCGCTTGTGCAAATGAAAATGGCACTTTCCTGGATCGCTCGGCGGCCATTTTCCGTGCAGGAGATCCTACACTATTCCTGCATGGAAAACAGCTGTTCGTGAATCCCGGGGAGTGTTTTTACATGGAGGCAAGCCACCCTGCAGCCATCACGTTCTTGCATTTGTAAATATGCTAACTCTGCAACTGCATAACCTTTAGGGTAAGGATAACTTCTTTACCCTGGTTGTTCCACAACCTCAGCATGTTTAAGAGCAGAGAAATTGATGACTTTAGTTTAAAGATTCTTGTATTTTCAGAACAAGCATACATTTATAGGTGCATAGCAGAACGAAGGAATGGAAGGACAGAAATACAGCACTGAGCAAAGGTGAGAGGGAAGATCACAGAAGACTGGGACAAAGTAGAAAATGATTAACAAATACTTTTCTTTAGTCTTCAAAAAGGAAAGCAAATGAAGGATGTCGTGGTGTGAGAGACACAGTGTAGAATGTTGAGAACAGTGGACAGTCACCTGCATAGACAGGGAGAATGTTAAGTTGGAAGTGGCTTCAGAGGGAACTGGCTGCCCTTAGGGAGGATACAGAAAAAAGAATAAATGGTCTGTCTCCCAAAATCCTCAGTAATCTTGCCAGTGTGTTAGCAGACCCAGTAACAGAGATCTTCAACAGATCACTGGCTAGCGCAGAAGTGCTGGAGGACTGGAAGACAGCAAGTGTGGTACAAGTGTACAACGGGGGAGGGGGTTGCTGAAAGAATCCATGGAACTGCAACACTGTTAGCCAAATAAAATGGCAGGGTGCAAGTCATGTACAAAATCCAGATGGGAAGGTTGGCAGTATTTCCAGGGGATAATAATCTCTAGGACAGAAACCAACACTGGTTCATAGTCAGTAAGAGCCGTTAGTCAAATATGATCCAGTTTTAAGAGCGGGTTACAGATGAACTTGGCAGGGACGTACCAATAGTCACAGACGACCTGGACAGCAAAAGTCTTTTGCATTCCCACAGGGAGACTTGATAAGAAAACTGGAGGGGCTGGAACAAGATTGAGCTGCATATCTAAACAGCAGGTCAGAGAGGATTGTGATAAGTGGGACTATGTCAGGAATTAGGAAAGTGACTACTGGAATACTGCATGGGTCTGTCCTTCACTGTGTTTGTCTCAGACATTCCTGAGGGAAAAGGAATAGAATGAACCTCTTTGATGATGATACAAAGATGGGTCCTGCAGTACAGGATGGATGAGAAAGCCTTGTGAGAGATTTGAAAAGTTGAACAAGTGGGAAGAGAGGTGGCAGTTCAGGCTCAGTGCAAACAAATACAATGTATTATACTAAGGTCACAACAATGCTGCTGGGAAAGATCAGCTGGGAGCAATGGAACTAATGGCAATACAGTAGGAAAAGGATTGGGAAATGTTGACCACATTTGGAATGGACCACTGTGAGCACTATAAGATCGTAGTGACAGCAGTTAACAGAATGCTTGAGTGCTTCATTGAAGAACTAGATTCCAAAACTGAAGAGGCAATGTTTCCACTTTAGAGGACCTTGGTCTGATGATATTGAGTACCATGCACAATTTTGGAGGCCATATAAAGAAGACGTCATCAAGCTGCTGCAAAAGGAATCCAGAGGAAAGCTACTAAAAAGATTCAAGAGATGACGGGGAAGGAATATGACCCAGATGCTAGAGAAGCTACAGTTCTTCTCAGTTGAGAACAGAAGATGTAAATGGACTAACTTCTTCCTGGATCTCCAGAAGTATTTTTTCACATTGAGGGTTGTATACACATATCAAAAAGACTATTAGAATGTGTGGTGAAAGGGAAATCTGCAGAGGCATTTGAAAAGGCATGAGGGCAGTAGAAGAAAGGTAATGGGGAGATGGCATGTTAAATGCACATAAACCAGCAAATGAGATAGGCTTATTTTCTTTTGCTGTTAAACAACTGCAATGTCATAAAAATAAAGCTGCATATATACTTTTTTTCCAATTCTGTAACCATTCTGAACTGGTAGGTTTCATGTCAAATGCATTTTCTCATTCAGAGTTCTGCATACTGGTAAATTTTGCATTCTCTCACTGTCCCCAGTATTCAGAAACATTTGCCATATGCTGGTAGGCAATTGTGCTTGACAGGGTGTGTGTGATTTAGAGAGACAGTGAACATGAGTATAGGAAAAAGAGCAACATAGCAGCTTGCAATACTGGATAATGGTGATATGATCACATGGTAATGAATAACAGTATTAAAATGAATGTCTCCATATATGCAAATGAGGGAAAACAGATGGCAGCTTGATTCAGAAATGCATAATGCAGGATTACCAGTAGTAATTCACATAGTGAAATCCTGGTATGCATGCAGTGGAGTAGCAGAAATACATTTGGGGATGATGCAGCATAGGTGAGCATGTATACACAACAAGCTATTACTGTTGCTAGCAGCCAGGATGGTGCACATCATCTTCCCAGGAGGAGCTGTGTCATCTGAACTTGCTTAATATTTCATGCCTTTATGAAACCAACATTTCAGTACAGTGTGAATATGGACACTGTACAGTAACTGGTAGACATGTATTGGTCTTATCTGCAGGTAAATGGGAGTTGCAGATTATCTATCCCAGTATACTTAGATGTGTGTGGCTTTATGTATACTTGCTACAAGGGCCTATCAGTGATCAAAAGGGAACATGGTGGAGGTAGTCCAGACATCTGCCTTGAGTGTACTTCATCAGTTCTTCAATGCCAAGTTGCAGCGTGTGGTATGACTCATGTAGTTTCCACTTACCAGAAAGGAGAGATCCATCATCACGCAGGACAATTTTAAGATATAGTACAGTTCCTGAGGTGCTGCCCCCCCTCTCTCTCTCTCTATATATATATATATATATATATATATATATATATATATATATATATACACATGCACCAAAATAAGGGACCCACCTGGTGAGCTGGGAAAAGGTATATGAACCATAAGAGTCATCACTCCATCAACTGCCAGCTGGTCTGTAATCTATAGAGTATTATTCACAATGTGTCTGCAGCCCGCCCAGGAAGCTACCATGACTGTCCAATATGGCAAATGTGTGAATTTATCAACTGTTGTAAAGGGTGACTTTAACAAGGGTCACATTTTTGGTGATGCCACATATGCCCTGGAGCCATGGTGGATAACACCCATCTAAATTCACAGATTGTGACAGATAATGGATATAACTGCACCCTATCACAAACCCAGTTGTTGCGGAGTGTGTATTTGGTCTGCTACAGGCATTCTTTTTCGGCCTGGCTATATCTAGTGGTGCCCTGCAGTATGACCCTGGTACATGTGACAAGATATTCTCAGTATGTCCAATGTTACACAACATAATAATGAGAAAGCAAGGAGGTTGTGCAGGAAGAATATATCTCACAAATCAGCCATTGAAAAATGAGCCTGATGAGAAGTTAGTGGAGGACCCAGCAACGGGATGAACATGCTAGATGGAAGGTGTGCACAGTATGCCATGGTACTGGCAAAGAGGCAATGGCTGTTAAATAACTTACGGCCATAGTAAATACGTTAGTAACTTGTCATGCATGCAAAACCAATACCAAATTGTGCTTACTCACACACACAGACTTGCCGCACTGTGTATCAGACATAGGCAACCCAAGTAAAGTACAGAAGGGCAGGATACAGGTTATTATTTGCATAGGTGGGGGATGTAACACGTGCAATGTCTTCAACATGGAAATGTGAAACTGCTGTAGAAAATGAAAATGACTGAGTGTACTTTACGTGAAGGTAGGAGTGGACTACTGCACAATGCTTTCGGAGGGAGCACTGTCAATGTCAGAGTGTGTGTGTGTGTGTGTGTGTGTGTGTGTGTGTGTATGTCTGTATGTATGTATGTGTGCGTGTATGTGTGTGTGTATGTGCACAAGCTGGGAAACAGCCTCAGCACATGTTGCAGCACTATGGTTTGCTCTTACCAAAAGGTCCAGGGGATGCATGCATAGTAGATGTGTAGGCATCCCACGTGCACCCCCGTCAATGGAAGATGACTCTTCCAAACTGTCATTAGTGGTAACAAGGCCTTGGCCAGAAGCAGGTATACTGCACGACTGTGAGACATGTCATAGCTTCATAGGTGTATACTAGGTTAACAACCACTGGAGTCTTTATAGGCCTAGCCAAGCATCTAGATGAATCCCGCAAGTTTATGTGCTGACCTCTGTAAGTCTAGCTAGGCTTCCCAAATGTATCCTGCAAGTTTATGTACCTTAGAAGTTATTTTAATGGGTACATGTAAACTAGGGCAAGATTTACAATCTGCCTCTGTCCATGGAGATATATGTGCTAAATCCGGGGAATACTTCCAATTTCCCAACCACTGGTCTAGGTTTTCCTTGAATAAGGATAGGGAAGACCTCTGCTTCCCATGGATGGGAAGCCTGTTCCAGAGACAGGGAATTCACTGAGTCACTTACCTGTCACTCCAACATGTTGCAATTATGTCACAAGCAAAGTTTAAATCCCAGATCAAATAATTCTGATACTATTTGTTTTGTGAATATGCAAAAGGTCCATCAGAATGGGATTCAAGCATGCCTTGTATGCTAGGCATAGACCATGTCCTACAACAGTCAGTTAGAAACAAAACAGAGTACAGAGATAGGGCTTTGAGGCAATCTGCATAGGACAAGCTGTTTGTTTACACCCTATATTTTTTGTGAGTAACCTCTGTAGATGTTCCAGTTTTGCATGTGCTTGGCTAGGTGTACAGTGAAGGGGCATTTAACTCAACAATGGGCCTGACGAGGGCTGAACACAGTGGAATGATGTCTTCCTTGGACCTAGGAGCCTAAGCAACACAGAATGATTTTCTTACTACCACAGGCACATGTTGATCGAAAGCCAGGTCACTATCTACATACATACCCTAATCACTGACTACTGTTTCTGGTCTTAAGGGTGTGCTATCGATGGCATAATTTCCTAGGGTGGCTGACTTCCCAAAGGATGCCAATATGCATTTCTTGGCATTACGTTTTAAGCCATGGTTTTGGCACCAATCATTTGTCCATGTTAGTCCTTCCTGTAGGATGTTACTGTCTTGGGGGAGGATTCTACGACTGTTCCAAGTATGCAATTATCTATAAACTTGGTCAGCCAGTAGCCTTTGACACTGGCCTTGACTACCGAGAAATACATGCCAAAAAGGAGCGGACTCAGCACAGAGTCCTGAGGGCTTCTGCTTGTGACCTGTCTCTGTGCGGAGGTGTTCTCCCCTAGCCTAACTTCCTCAGTCCACCACATAACATATGGGTCTATGCTCATATCTGTGAGTGCCTGAGTGGGGTATTGTATCAAATGCCTCAGCCAGGTTGAGGTAGGCAGTATGGGTCTATGGTTATTCGAAGGCAATATCCCTCGAACGACTTTTAACTGAACACTAACTGAATGCGTTTTTTGTCGTATAAGCTGATCATCATAAATTCATTTGTTAAATACTCATAGTTGGCCATCTTCAGTGCAGGATAGCAAATCTGCCTTTTCCCCACCATAGTGCAATCTCGGAGTTGATATACATAATTAGTGGGGTGTTTGGGGCCATAGCCCCCATACAATGAATGTCAGGTGTTAATCCAATCTTCCTGTTGTGTTACTTCCTTATAGATGGCCAACTATGAGTATTCGATGAATGAATTTATGATAATCAGTCTATGCAATGAAAAGTACATCTGACTGTTGGTGTTCGCTTAAAAGCCGTTCAATAGATATTGTCTTTGACGATTAACCACAGACCCAGGCAGTATGCACCACTCCTTATCCATTGCCTTGGTGACCCTTTCAAAGAAGTCCAGTGTTTTAAGGATTTCTATGTCCTTAAACATTTCTATGATAATTCATTCCATAGTCTTGCATATGAAAATAGTCAGACTCATGAGGTCTGTAGTTCGCCCTTGTGTAGAGGTATGACTGTTGCTGTTCTCCATTCACGTAATACAAAGCCTGTCTGGACACTACAGTTAAGCAGTGACTCCAGTGGTCCCAATATTTTGTGTTTCAGACTACACAGGAAGCATCCTGGGATGTTATTAGGGCTCACTGATGTAGTGTTTTTGGCCTTAGAGAGTGCATTTAGGACCTGCTCCCTACTGACAGCCTGGGGGTTATAATTGATGGTACTTCCTTGGTCTGGGGAGTGACAGAGGTAAAACTGAAGCTAAATATTTGGTTATCAGATTTGCTGTATTTTTGGCTCCGTGTAGATGGTCTGATTTACAATCAGTTCTTCTCACTGCTGTGTGCAGCTTTTGAAAGTTTGGGATATTGTTAAAGAAAGCCTTGTAGTTTTTGTTTGCCTAGGAGGCTATCTTTACCTCTAAACTTAATTTACCTTAGTTTTTTTGTTTAAATTGAAGAAAGTGTGTTTTTATCATGCTGGGCATAGCACTTCCTAATCTTGGCTATGACATTTTATCTTTTGATGTACAACCTGTTTATGTTTGGACTGCATCAGGATGGTTTGATTTTTTTAGTTGGTTCTGGACTTATTTCTGTCTTGTAGCAGACATGGCACTGGTGCCAGCACCATGATCTTAGGGACATCCTCCCCTGCTTGTACACACCTCAATACTCAATGTTGAAGTGGAAGTGATGGTACTGCTTGAGCATGCCCTTGGCCTTCCACGTCCATGATGGCCACCTTCAACAGAGGCAGAGGTGTAGTGGCTATGTGATGTATACCTGGCACTAAATCTGGAAGATGTGAGGTCTTGTAATGAAGCAGTAGGCCATCAATCTGGTCAAAATGTCATATATACAGGACATAAAGGACATGCACTCCTGTAAGTCATCATGCACATCCCTGCAATACCAGTATTACCTCTGCAAAGCCTAAGGTGTTGCCAGACTGTGTCTCAATGACAGCCCTGCACATTCAATGGGTTGCAGACATTGTCACAGATAGTTCTGGGCAGGGCAGTACCCATAGTGTCTGGAGGTAGAAGTATGCATATCCATGTCATCATCCCCACAGCCAATGCAGCTTGTGACAGATAATAATGGCTGGGCCACAGCAGAGACACACTATCCTGATTGCATGTGTCTGCACTAACCTGTCCTTCATGTGTTTTGTCCATGTGTGTGTTTTAGGTGATGTCCACAGGCACAGAGGATGTGCCCATGGTCTATGTGAGGATCTGGTCTGTATGTTCCCTTTGTCCAGCACTGACACTGTACTCCTTGACCATGACAGCTAACTGCCAACACAGTCAGAGATGGAACCCTCTCCAACATCGGGCAACAGAACGTAAGTATCCTGAACAGCAGTAAAAGGAGCAAACAAAGTTATTCACTTCTTAACCAAGGAAAAGCAAAAATTATCTGGCAACACCAAAGGATACTCTAGGGGCATGATCCAGCTCAACTCCAAGGTCTAAAACACCCCTCGGAAATGACGTGAATCTTATCCCCAATGCAGAGTAGCAAGCAACTCCTAAGTTTCCATCAGTGGTCATTCAACTGATGCAAGGTGGACAACATAATTTTCTGGATGACCTGTTCATAGGTGCAGTCCTGGTCACGGACAGCATTAATATCTACTACTACATTTTCAAAGTTTGGTCATCATAGGGCTTGTCAACAGTCTCCTGCCACAGCAGCTGTTGGCCATGGAGTTGGAAGGCCTGCGCCAAGACTTCATTCTCCAAATGGAAAACTTGCTCTTCCACGCCTCATCTTTTCTAGGCATGATGGTGTGGAGAAATTATATATTGTGGGAGTACACTACTAAGGAATTCTTGTCAAAGCTGTCATATTCATCCTGTATGTTGTTTTAAGAATGCTAATATGTACACAGAACATTATGTTGTACTTTCATAGTCACCAACCCACTCAAGTATCCACACTCCTACAAAACAATAAACCCTCCTCCAAATGCTGATTACCTACACCTATGCACCCAGCAACATGGCGAATTAGGCACGCAACCCCTCACCTGTAGTCTTGCTATGGCCCCACCTACACAGTTACAGCTTAAAAGGTACCCCTACGGATAGCTTTACAAAGTTTCGATGAAGCTAATGAAGAAAAGTCCTCTCCTAAATGAAAGCTGGAAATTACAGCTACTTGAAGTTTGACAAGTGGAAAAATTATCCCCACTGTTAACAAGGGAAGCCAAAAAAAATCGAACACCACTGGGATGGGGTCCGTAAAGGGGTCTGTTTCTGTTGGGCCCATATGGAAAACCTTTTCCACTTACTCTTATAAATCTTCCTGGTGGAGGGTTTATGGGTAGAAATCAAGATTTTCTGGACAGGGTATGAAAGCCTGGGATGTCTGACCATCATCGAATTGGAGAAACCATTTGGCTAGTTTCAGGCCTTGAAGGTCCAGGTCAGGGTGCCCCAAGGGGTGAGATAAAAAATCCAGAGCTGGATACAGTTTCACTGGAGGGCAAATCAGATGAGACCAAAAATAGGTGAACCAGACTTGTCAAGGCCAAAAGGGGGTAATAAGGATAACTTTTCTCTTCAACCTGGATGCCTTCTGCAAAAATCTGGGAATTAGGGGCAATGGGAGAAATGCACAGAGTAGACCTGGAGGACAAGCAGGGACTACAGCATCCCTTGGTGACTGTCCCCGAGAAGGGATTAAGGCAAAATACCTGCTGCATTTGCTGTTGTGAGGGGAGGCAAAGAAGTTGCAGCAGGGTTGACCCCATTCTGGAAGATCATGTTTGACGTGGATTGGTTCAGACACCATTCGTGAGGCATCAGTAGGACTTGGCTGAGCCTATCCACTAGGATGTTGGACTCTCCTGGAATGTGTGCTGCCATGGTAGAGATTGCCCACTGCCACACTCTCACACCTTCTTGACACTCTGAGTAAGACCTGGTTCCTCCCTGTATGTTGATGTACCAGGCCACTGACATATTCCCTGTCAGGAAGAAAGCTGTGTAGTTCATGCAGCACCAAAAGAACTGCTCTCATCTCTAGGACACTGATATGCAAGTTGATCTCCTGGGGTGTCCACGTATCTTGAACTGTCCAACCCAGGTAGTGCCCCCCCACCTGGAAGGCATCCATGGTCAGAGTGGCATTTGGAGAAGGAAGAATGAAGGCCCGTCCTTTTGTAAGTCTGGAGAGTGAAGCCACCATAGTAGCGATTCTTAGCATACTCAGGAAAGTCTGATGTGAAGGCTTATAAGATTTCTGCATAAGGACTATTGTACTGATAACATCCACTGTAAAATTCTCATGTGAAGACGTGCTGTGGGCAAAAGAAGTATTGTGGCTGCCATAGAACCCAGAGCACTGAGAAACTCACTGAGGGGTTTGGTATGGCTAGAATTTGTTTGATGTGAAGGAGCAGGTTTGATACTCAATCCACTGTTAGATAAGCCCAAGAAACTGTGGTGTCCAGTTGTGCTCCTATGAATTGTATCACCTGAACCAATTCCAATTGGGATTTCTCCAAATTGAGGGTTATGCCAAGGTGTGGAGCCAGCTGTAAAAGATAATCCCTGGGCTGAATGATACAATGACTGGTTGAAGGGTTCAAGAGCCAGTCGTCCAGATAAGAAAATATCTGGAATCTCTGAAACCTAAGATGAGCTCCAACCACTGTCAAGCATTTGATGAACACCCTGGGGGCTGTGATAAGACCAAACGGGAGTGATCTGAACTGAAAATGACTGGCTCCCAGCCTGAAATGAAGAAATCATCTGGAGTGCCTGTCCATCTTGATGTGGTAGTCTGCTTCCTTCAGGTCTATCAAGCACATCCAGTCATTCATCCTCAGTAGAGGTAGGATGGACTGAATTGTAACCATCCTGAACTTTGTGTGCTTTACCGATTTGTTCGGGGATGTCAGTTCCAGAACGGGCCTCAGATGCCCTGTCTTTTTGGGTACCAAAAAGAACACAGATTAAACATTTGATCAGACTTGATTGGGAGCGACCTCCTGGATAACTCTTTTTTGCAGCGATTTCTACTCCTGCACCCTCCCTCTGACTGGGTGGTACATCAGGGAGGATAGATTTTTATCTTGTTGTTTCTAAAAAGGGAATGGAGTATCCTCAGGATACGATCCTTAGCAACCATCGATCATTTGTGATGGCTTCCTAAGCTCTGGGGTGCAAGGAAATGTGTCCCTGACTCCATCCAGAGGAAGGCAGTCAGGCAACCATTCAGGAGTGCTGGAAGGGTCTGTCTGAGAAGGACTCTTGAGACCTTTGAGTCTGTGGACCCCCTTCTCCCTTGTGGGCTGCATCTACCATTATGTTTATTTCCCTCTCTGCCTCTGAGGGAAAATTCTCCCTGAGTATTCTGAAAAGGACCCTAAGATTTTTTTTAAACAAATTTTACTGATTTTACAAAAATTGTTAAAATTGTTAAATTGAACAAAAATTCTTCGCAAAACATATAATGTAATAATAAACATAAAACAACTAAGGTATTTACAATGACATCTGTATCCAAGCTTTCATTAAAATGAATGATTATAACAATTCAAAGTATGACTTAATCTTTTTTTAACAAGTTTTGTAAATTCAACCCACATATTATACTCGTGTTTGTCTAGATGTTTAAGATTTTATGGTCAGAATTTCTAGGTGACATAAGTCAGATAAACCATTCTTGAATTCTGTAGTTGGAGGGAAATCTGATATCCAGTTTCTCATAATGACTTTTCTGGCCACAGCAAGTATTGACCAGAATAAGGGATATTTTATTTTTTAACACAGCTAGGTATGGGAGTGTTAAAATTAACCACAGATCTATTTAGATTAAAACTGTCTGTCTGTAAATAATGCTTGTAATAAACTGTTCATTTTTCCCCAAAATGTTTTCAGCTCAGAGCAGTCAAAGAACATATGTGCCCAATCTAGGTTTGTCCCAGATTTACATGTATTACATATGTTATTTTCTATTGATTTTATTCATGATTTGAGGTGTATAGAATGATCTATACAAGAACCTCCACGTGTATAATCTCCATTTAAGAGAAGAAG
Organism: Protopterus annectens; assembly: GCF_019279795.1. NCBI lineage: Eukaryota > Metazoa > Chordata > Ceratodontiformes > Protopteridae > Protopterus > Protopterus annectens. The sequence continues at coordinate 932,609,726 of NC_056731.1, read as the reverse complement.
TTTTACCTGCTGACTCTAAAATGATTATTTCATCTTGCTTTTTGGGAGATTCATTACTAATAGTATAATAGTAGTTCCAAAAGTTTCTGGGCAACTGTAGACTTCTTCTCTAACAATCCTGTGTATATAAGATAGTTTGCCTGTATAAGAGGAATTATGTTGTAATATTAATTTCCAAGTAGTTTATCAAAATAGGCGAATCCTAACTGCTGCGGACACCAGATCACATTTATTTATAAGAAATTGTCTAAAGGTTTGTATATCCAGCCATAAGGTTTTGTCTAATTCAAATTCTTGTAATAATACATCCGTACTCTTAATACTTTTGTCTGAGATCATCTGAAACCAATATTTTAATTCTTTTTGCTTGTATATTATGTTTTTATTTGAATCAGATGATAACAGTATTTCATGGGTAAAGGTTATAGGGAATATCAAAAAATCCATTTTTTGTAAAAGGGGTGATTATATATAAAGTTTCTAAAAGCTGCTAAGATATTAAGAATGTAATTTGTTGAATGTTTTGGTGTAACATGAGTGGTAAAATAGTCTTTTAGAGTCCATAACATAGGGTTATTTATAATATCTGTTTTGTAAGATTGTGGTTTAGTAATTAATTCCTCGCTTATTGTTTCCCAGTAATATTTCCATTTGGCTATGTAAGATGCATCAATCAGATGATTTATAGTTTTGATTATGGAAGAAATTGAATATAGATTTAGGTCTGGAGATGCTATTCTTCATTTATTCTGTTTAAATATTTAAAGGCTATTCCTGTTTTTTTTGGATTCCAAAAGAATTTTAACAACATTGTGTTTAATTTTTTTAGTTAGTGCTTTAGTGGATAGTAACAGGATAGATTGGATAATGTAGAGAATCCTGGGAAAATAATCATTTTAATTATAGTTAGTCTTTCTTCCATTGTGAAGAAAACTGTATTCCATCTCATTATAAGTGTTTGTATGTTTTCAAAACATTTATTACAGTTAATTGTATTATAGTCTTAATGTCTATTTGTTCAGTATTGGGTTTATATTTATTACTGATGTCTATTATTTTATTTTTTGCCAGAGTAAATGAGTAGGATTTTAGTTTTGACCTCACTGAAAGATAAGCCAGATATTTTTTGATAACACCCTATAGAATCAAATAAGGATGGAATAGAGGAATTGTTCCCATTGGAAGTTATAAGTACATCGTCAGCAAAAAGCTGAATTTTGGAATGTGTTTCTGTGTTGAATTCCAATCCTTCTATGTTTTTATTTTTGCTGATTTCATTTGCCCAAGGTTCCATGATCAGGGCAAATAATAAAGGGGAAAGTGGACAACCTTGTTTTGTTCCCTTTAATATAGGAATATTAGATTATATGAAAGAGCCAATTTTAATGTATGCTAATGCCCCCCACATATAATTGTTTTAATAAAACTATGACATTTTCCAAGACGTTCATACATTCAAGGAGTGTAAACAAATATTCCCAGTTTACTGAGTCAAATGCAGAATTTATGTCCAAGATTATTAAAGTCAGTTTTTTTTTTCTTTGTGAATAATCAATTAATGCTAAAGTTATTTTGAGATTGCCAAATGTATTTCTGTTGACTACAAAGCCAGTCTGATCTACATTTATCAGATGTGGTAAGAATTTTCTTAGCCTTTCTGTAAAAATGTTCATAAACATGTTATAATCCACATTCAATAAAGAGATAGGCCTATAGGAAATGCAATACGTTGGATATTTGTTCGATTTTAATATAGGTGATATAAATGTATATTTCCATGATGGGGGAATTATAATTTCATTCTGGGCTTTAGAGTAGACTTTATGTAGAAGGATTATAGCACTTTTAGGCATTATTGTATATAATTCTGGTATGATACCATTATTACCTGGTGCTTTATTTTGTTTACTAATTTGAGTTTGGATTTCTAAATAAGTTATCTATAATTTCTGCTTGTTGTTTAATTTTTCTATTAATGTTTTTATTAATATATTCTTTTTTTCCTTTAGATTCAGTTTTGTTTATATTTTGATTCATTTTAAGAAAGTGATTTCTGAATTTGTCTATTATATCATGTAAATTGTAAACTTTTTTTTTCAATGCTGAGTATATCTATGATACGGTTATGTTTATTCAATATTTTTGTCTTGTTTTTAAGCTTTGTTAGATGTTTGGGATTCAATGAGTAAGCAAAAAATGTATATTTTTCTAAGCAAATCATTGTCTTATGATGTAATATTTGACTATATTCATTCTTCAATTTGTCTATTTCATCCCTAACATTCTTTTTGATAAGCATATCTTTATTATTAATTTGCAAATGATCTAATTTATCTTGTATTTCTTTTAAGTCTTTATCCCAAGTTTATCTTTTATTGTAGTACCATCTATTGATTTGCCGTATAGATATGCCTTTAAAGTATCCCATGTAAATATGTCTAAGATGTTGGGTGAAGAATTCGTAGTTATAAAGTTTTGAATTTCTTGATTTAAGGTAGGCAGAAATTCTTCTGATTTGTACATTAAATGTATCATTAATATAAAGATCAAAAACTATTGCGTTATGGTCAGATAACGGGCATGATATGATCTTAGATTTAGTTAAGTCATTAATTATTTGGTTGGAGAACAAGATTCTATCTATCCTGGATTATGAATTATGTCTATTAGAAAAAATGTATATTGTAGTGACTTGGGGTCAGCAAAATCATATATGTCTTTTACTTGATATGTGCCAATAGAGTTTATTAATTGTTTGGCCTGAGAGGATATCTTCCTTTTCCCCAGTGTACTATATTCATTTTTTAAGAATACAGTTAAAATCTCCTGTGATGATATTACCCTTTGATTGGAGCACTACCTGATTTAGATGCTGTTTAATTGTATTAATACCTAGGCCCGGCATCCAATATATATTCATCAATGTGAACATTTTTTTATTTATTTCTACTACAACCAGACAAAACATCCCTTTATCATCTTGATAATTCTAGGTTGTGGTAGAGATCTATTCCAAAGGATTGCTACTACTTCCTTTATTGTATGGTCTGAACTTACTAAGACTATATATTTATTGGTGTTTAATGAGTTTATATTTTCCTTCATTAGATCTGTTTCTTGTAAAAAAAAATCATGTTGGGTTTATGTAAAGCTAGATATCTGAATAAAATCCTCTTTTTTGGATTTAAGACATTAATATTGATAGATATACCTTTCAATGAAACTAATCATCCTAGACATCCATATTCTATCCCTATCCCCCATTAAGGAAACCACAGTCAAAAACTACTCCAAAGCCAACTTCATGCTTCTTAAGACAGAAGTGGCAAACTTCACGACACCCATGCAGATGGAAAATAGAGGTATGACTGCTGAATCTTACACAAATGCACTGTATAAGCACATACACGAGTGCATGGATTGTGCCATCCCAACAGAATCAAGACCCTATCCTCCCAAAAAAAAAAAGGAAGACAATCTGGTGGTCCCCTGCCATAAACAAACGTTACAACAGAAGGAAGAAGCTGTTGGAAAAAGAGTAAAATCCCAAGATTGCAGGAACTCCCTGGTCAGCCTCAGCAAGAAGCTGAGATCCTTCATAAAATCCTCCAAAGCCAGTTATGAAAATAAAATCGCCACTGATTCCAAAGACGACCACAAAGCATCCTACAGCTATGTCAAGAATCTCAATGGCAACACTCAGATCTGCTCTGAGCTACGGCACAATGGCACTAAATATACAGAACCAACCAATATTGCCAAGATCTTGGCAGACAGGTTCAGTGCTAACTTTACCCCCCCTCTCAACATCCAAAGGGCCCATCTTAATACCGGAAGAATGTAAAGCCCCTGTAATCACGGATGAACAAGTAAAGACCACACTCTCCAAAGCCAAGAACACAGCATCCATGGGACTAGACAACATCCCAGGCTGGGTACTGCATGAACTACAGAAAGAACTGGCACCCCACCTAAGTACCATGCTCAATTATAGCCTCACCTCAGGCTATGTGCCTACTGAATGGCGCACAGCAAGGGTTATCACACTCCATAAAGGGGGTGCCACCATGGACTCCGGAAACTACCGCCCCATTAACCTGACGAGCCTGGTCTGCAAGGCCATGGAACATACCTCCTCATCTTGGAGCTTATAAACAAAGACATAGGTGACTTCCAAACCCTGGACCCCACTCAGTTTGGGTTTGTAAAAGGTAGCTCATGTCTACTAAACCTGACTGACTTCTTTGAAGCAGTCACTAGAGCCGTAGACGAGGGCAAGTTAGTGCACATATCCTATCTTGACCTTGCCAAGGCTTTTGATACCATCCCCCACTCTGGAATTATAGATAAACTCACTAAACTGGGCATAAATCCCTATGTCACAAGATGGGTGGCCAACTGGCTCACTGACAGAACCCACACAGTAAAAGTAGCCGACTCCAAGTCTGACTTCAGACCAGTGACGACTGGAGTACCACAGGGTTCGGTCCTGGGTCCTCTCCTGTTCGGCATCTACTTAAGAGCAGACCAACACAGAAGGTCTTTGGCTAACAAAGTTCACAGATGACTGCAAACTGGGAGCCATAATAGAATCACCTAATGATGTAGACATTCTACAAAAGGACCTCACAGAGACATATGCTTGGTGTCAAAGTTATGGCCTCAAGCTCAATACCAAGAATTACATTGTCATCCCCTTTGGGAAAAACTCTGTACCCATGAACTACCACATAGGTGGTAGCTGACTAAACACTGAAAGTGTGATAAGAGACCTCAGGACACAGGTGGACAGTGGTCTTTTCTTTGATAACAACATTGCCACAGTCAGGAAATCCTTCTATGTGGCACATCTCATCAAAAAAGGCTTCTCCTCTAGAAAAAAGGAGGTCATTGTTCCTCTCTACTCATCCCTCATCAGACACATTATAGAGTACAATGCCCTGTTTGGCATGTATCTCACAAGACACCTACAACAATTGGCAAAACCACAAAAATACCTCACTAAGAGGATTACCGGCCTCAAACAGATGCCATATGCAGACCGTCTCAAAAAATTCCAGCTCTACTCCATCACATATTGCCTACTCAGAGGCGACCTCTGCCTAACATACAAAGCTATGTCAAACCCAGAGCTGTTAGACATGCTACACTTAAAGAAATCCCAATCTCTCCGAACCACAAGCTCCAGGGACCTAAACCTTGTCACCACAATAACAGAACATGCTGGAGGGATAGATTCCTGTCCCAGAGACTTCTCATACTCTGGAACAAACTACCCATTCATGTCAAGCAAAGCTCCTAATTGGCCCTCTTTAAAAAAAACCTTGATGACTGGATGGGAAATAGAAAATTCACCCCAGGGATCACTTCTGTGGCACTGCTTGACAGGGGCACAGGAAAATAATTTTCTTGGGTGGCGAAAGCCAGGGAACCTTTTTGGCTAGGCTTATATAGGCCCCAGGGCTGATAGCCTAGTACCTACCTTTGAACCTATGAACCATATTATATGCATACAAGTTCAAATCAGTAAATAATGTCACCAGTTCTATAAATAAACAGTTTCCATTTCCTTTTTCTTTCCTGCCAAACAAAGCTACCAATCCTTCAGTAATATATGTCGTTTCAGAAACAAAACCATTTTCTATGTTTTCAGAAACAAAACCATTTTTTATGTTTTTCCCTCAAGTGAAACATATTAGGCCTATATTTATTAATTAATGGTTTAATGTGGGTGTGGTGAGTTTTGAAAATGTTTTGGATGATAGATTTGTAAGTATTAAATATAACAGATGTCAGCTGTGAATGATCACTAAAATTGAATGCATATTGCCAGTTTTTAAAGCGTAATGCTATATCCAGCCTGGAGTTATAAACTCCTAATCCAAGTAGCATTTGCCACTTAGATTACCCCCTAGCTGTAACAGCAGTAAATCAGCTACCACTTGTGAATATACACAGTACTTAAGATTAAAACGGGTTAAATGTTGAGCATGACTTCTTTAAGTGACCTAACTGTATAATTATAAATCTCATCTTTTGAAATTCTTTAAATCAGTATATTTCTTCTGATGACCAAGATCTTAAAAAGTCATATAACAGAAGAAAAACGCATAGGATTAACATCAAAACAAGTGTATAAGAAAGACCTTTCTACCCTTTTTTTCTTTTCTCCTCTATTCTCACACTTGCTTTTTCCCCTGTTCTGCTTCCTTCCCTTATCAATCTCTCCTCCTCTCAAATGTTTTTTACTCTGTCTTTTATCAACTTTAACAATACACATGATTATACTTATTAATGCATAGTTTTTGTCAACAACTGTTTCCATTTAGATTAACTGGAAAGTAACATATAACAAGCTCTGGATAAATTTTATACATGAGGAAATTAGGCTTTAGCTACTTCGTGTTATTATATTGTATAAGCAAAACCATTAAACCATGTTAATTAACATCAAAAAAGATTACAAGCCTTTTATGAACATTTTTACATATCATGACTTTCAGATATTGTAGTTTATCAAAATAGTGCATGAATATAATGATAGGGAGTTAGAGAAGAGGAAGAGAAAAAAAAAGGATACACCTGTTTATATTATGCAAATATACAGATTGGTTATATTATATATTTTCAGGTCATTTGTTACCTGCAATAAAAATTTCTTTATTAGAGTCAGCTATTTATCAGAGAACTCATAGGTTCATAGGTTCATAGGTTCATACTAGGCTATCTGCCCGAGGGCATTTACAAGCCTAGCCCATAGTTTTGTGGCTTACGCCACCCCTTTAGTATGGGGAACTATACCCATTATTTTGCTGTGCCTCTGTTGAGCAGTGACACTGAGGTAATCCCTGGGGTATATCTGCGATCTCCCATCCATTGGTCAAGATTTCTCTTGAACAAGGCCAGCGAGGTGCTCTGCCTCACATATACCGGGATTTTATTCCACAGCATAGGAGTCTTTGGGTGATGAATCTATCCCTCCAGCACGTCCTATTAATAGCCGTGTCGAGGTTTAAGTCTCCCGCCCTTGTGGCTCTGACGGATCTAGATTTTTTGAGGTGAAGCATATTCATCAAATCTGGGTTTGACATGGCCTTGTATGTTAGGCAAAGGTCACCTCTGAGCAAGCGGTAAGTGACTGAATAGAGCTGGAGTTCTTTCAGTCGGGCAGCATAGGACAGATGTTTGAGACCCTTTATCCTTTTGGTGAGGAACTTTGTGGCCTCTCCAGCTGCTGCAAGTGTCGGGTCAGATACATTCGAATGGGGCATTGTACTCAATCATTGGTCTGATGAGTGATGAGTATAGGGAGACTATGACCTCCCTTGATCTAGATGAGAATCCCTTCATGATAAGGTGGGCAATGTAGAAGGTCTTCCTAACTACTTTAGCTACATGGGTGTCGAATGACAGACTACTATCAACCTGGGTCCCCAGGTCCCTGATAACTTCTTCTGTACTCAGTGGATTGCCACCTATTTGGTAGCTAGGGGTAACCTTGTTTTTCCCAAGGGTATGACTATGCATTTTTGGCATTTAACTTTAGGCCATGGCTCTGGCACCAGTTATCCGTTTCTGTGAGACCCTTCTGAAGGATATCTGTGTCAGATGTGTTTTCTACTATGGCCCAGTTTGCAGTCATCTGCAAACTTTGTCAGCCATAACCCTCCTGTGTTTGCTTGTACTGGAAAAGTAGATGCCAAACAAGAGTGGGCCCAGGACTGAGCCCTGTGGTACACCACTTGTGACAGGCTTTGAGTCTGACATGGCACCAGCAACTCTGACCCTGTGGGTTCTGTCACTCAGCCAGTTTGCAACCCATCTTGTGATGTATGGGTTAACATTTAAGCTGATGAGTTTTTCAATGATACCCGAGTGGGGTATTGTATCAAAGGCCTTCGCCAGATCGAGGTAGGCTGTATGGACTGCCTTTCCTCATCAATGGCTTTGGTGACTGTTTCAAAAGTCAACCAAGTTTAGAAGGCATGATCTGCCTTTGACAAAGCCAAACTGGGATGGATCCAAAGTCTGCAAATTCCTATGTCTTTATTTATGAGGTCCATTATGATCCTCTCCATGGCTTTGCAGATAAGGCTTGTCAAGCTAATGGGCGGTAATTTCCAGGGTCGGTGGAGGCACCGCCTTTGTGAAGTGGGACCACAGTTGCAGTGCCACTCCTGGGCTGGGTACGATCCAGAGGTAAGACTATGATTAAACAGCTGTCCTAGCTGTGGGTTTAATTCCTCGTTGAGTTTGGAGCACACAGCCGGGACACCATCAGGTCCCATGGATGCTGTGTTTTTGCTTTGGAGAGAGCAGTTCTCACTTGGGCGTTGGAGATGTTTGGGGGCTGCAATCGCTGGTATAGATATCTCTCCTTTGGGGAGGGGAGAAGTTTGCACTGAACCTGTCAGCCAGTATGTTGGCAATGTCTGTAGGATCAGTAATCTTCACATCATTTTGAACTAGTTCTGAGCATATCTGGGAGTTTCCTCCCAGGTTTCTAACATAGCTAAAGAAGGCCTTATGATTGTCTTTTGAGTCTTTAGCTATTTTTCTCTCAAAATTTGCTTTGGATGATTTTATGAGAGCTCTTAGTTTTACTTATAGTGATCAAGGGTGTCTTACCTTTTAAGGATTTTGCTCTATCTTGTAGTAGCTTCCTCCTTTTGTTGTAGAGTTTGTTTATGGCTGGGGTCCACCAGAGTGGACGCTTGCCTTTGGTACAAAGAGTCTTTGTTTTGCTTGGGATTGCCTTATCCATGCAGTCCTGCAGGTGCTGGTAGAAGGCATTTGTAAGTGATTCAGCGGCTTGAGTACTGTTTTCCGTCGGCTCGGGGGCCTTAAAGGAGACCACACTAGTCTTTAGAAGTGTGAAGTCGGCTTTCTGAAGTTCTTTACTGTGGTCTTTTTTTTGCAGGTGGGGGTGGGATGAGGACCTCCAGCGAGATTAGTTTGTGATCTGATCTCACCAGTGAGGGGTATACTTCTGGTGTTGAACATTGTGCTCCCATGTTCGTGATGATGAGATCAAGTATGTTTTCTCCTCTTGTGGGATGGTGACTAGTTGTTCCATGGCATTTGAGTTTATGAATTCCAGGAACTTTTGGGCTAGGGTGTTTGGGCTTGAGTAGTGTTCCCAGTCTATATTAGGGTAATTGAAGTCACCTAGTATGATGGTGTTTGGTGATACATTTATCTCCTCTAGTGTTTTCAGGAAGGCCATGTGAGGTTCCTGAGTTTGTGAGGGTGGCCTGTAATATGCTACAATTTGCAGAGCAGTCTTGCCTATGGTTAATTGCACCTGGATGGTCTCCGATGCATCATGCGTTGCCACCAGTCTTGAGGTGTGGGTGTCTTTGATGAATATGGATACCCCCCCTCCTTTCTTGGTATTGTCCGGATTTTGGGGCGGAGCATGATAAGAGGTAAAACCTGATAGTGCTGGGGTGCTCTCAGGAGCCTTGAACCAGGTTTCTGTCACTGCACAGACATCGATGTTCTCCATACTGAGAAGGGCCTCGAGTGCGTGCATTTTGAGATTTAGACTTCTGGCATTGAGCAGCATTACCCTTAGTTTTTTCCTTTTTGTGTTCTAGGGTGGTAGGTTTAGAATTTGGGCCTTGCCTAAAAGGCACTATGGGGTGGCAAGAGCCTTTGCCAATATCCGGAATCCCAGGGTGACAGGTGCAAGCCGTCCTTAAGCAGCGTGGCTTGTCCAGCATGTCATCCCAGGCAGACAGACATTGATCCCCTTTGAATGACACCAGAGTTTAAGCCAATTGTTAAAGCTGATCATCTTATCTCTGTATTGTGGCATCATTCTTGGTGAAGGTAGGATACTGCTCAAGGTCAGGGTCATACCTGCCTGGGCTACATAATCAGAGAGCTCCTCAATGTCTCTTTTCATGTAGTCCAAGGAGGTACATCTCAGGTCGTTTACACCAGCGTGGACAATGACTGAGTCATATTTGTACCTGCTGTTGAGAGACCTGAGTGCTTGCGTGATGTGGCGGATTCTAGCGCCCGACAGGCAGCTTACTGTGACCTTCTCCTTACTCAGTCTGGTGAGCGGGACGTCAGTGTGTCTGACTATGGAGTCACCAATGACTAGTGTGTCTGGCATTGTGTTTTTCTTTACCATCCAGTCCCTTCTTACCCTGCTTCAAGACATAATATGTATATCCAAGTGTAGTGTGGTAGAAATCTGAATGTAAGCTCTTTTAAATAACATTTGTTTTTTCTTTCTTCTCCATCTTTACCAATAATAAAGGCACAGAGTATGCTTATGCCATGTCAAACTTTGCATTAAGGATTTACTTATTTGGCAGCACAAGTATATTTAAATTCAAGTAATTCTTGGTGTCAAATATAGAGTTTAGAAACAAAGATTGTTACTCTTTGACTATTGGATCTCTCTAGGAATACAATACTTTGAGGTTAAGTAGAAAATGACTCACATTTTTGTTTGCAATGTTGTTTAACAAGATCCAGTTCCAGATCTTCCTGTGGCTTATTGTAATAAAACCTGGTTCATTGGTCTTGTTGCATTCACGTTGTTCAAGTGTTAAGACACTCATCTTTATTTGTATTGGATTATTTTTTCCTTTTTTAATAAAATTCAGATGCAAATCTTCTTTGAGCGTGTTGCAGGATTCATGTTCGTTGGTCTTCCTATATTCACGTCGTATAACTGCGACTTAAAAGTTCAAAGGTCATTGAGATCGTTGTTTTGGTTCCCATGCTTGTATAGAGAGTTGAGACAGTGTATGCAGCTCGCGATTGCTCAGCATGAGATAATAAAAGTAAAAATTGTCACTAAAATGAATTCCAGCGGGAAAACGGCCAAGAAAAGGACTTTTTTCATTTAAAGTGGGTCTGTGTATACAATATGAAGGTATGTAGTGCGTGAGCTCAGCTGTTGAGCTCGCATGTATGATTTTAGGCATACAAGTTCAAATCAGTAAATAATGTCACCAGTTCTATAAACAGTCTCCATTTCCTTTTTCTTTCCTGCCAAACAAAGCTACCAATCCTTCAGTAATATATTTACTTTCAAGAGGAAGGTATCCATTACGTATTTAATAAACAAAATCAGTACTGACATTAGATTAATTATCATAAGTCTTGGGAGGGATGAGGAACAAACAAATTAAAGGAAAAATGGACATTAGTTATCTGAACATACAATGTATTAGTTCCTAGTAATAAACATTTCTTTAAGAATAGTGCAACATGTTCTAAGTGCTTATAAATATTCATTTTATATTTCAGAATAAAGGATTATTGTTCTCATTGTTAATTGTTTTTAAATGGTTAACATGGTAACCTAGAGGTGTTAATATTTAATACATCAACACTTTCTTCTTCTCCTTTTCTCAATTACTTTGTGTTAACGTGCACTGTAACATCCTTTCCCTCCCCTTTACTCTCTTCCCTTTTATTTTAAGTAATAAGTAATAACAAGTACACTTACCTTGTGGGATAACTTTAAAAAAAAATTATCCTTATTAGGTATTTATTCCAGGTACAATAAAGTGAAAAGACAGGATGACAAAGTTAGAGTAATTTGTTTTTAAGTCTTTTTTGTTTATCTGTAGTCTTCCAAGATATGTTAGATGCCATTCTTTTAAGACAGGGACTTGCCCATTCCATGTCCTCTATTTTTCCAGAATTTTATGATTTTTAACATAGACTTAGATATAGATAGACAGGCAGAATCCAAGTCTTCAAACATCTTGGGACCTTCTGGGAGAAAAATCTTTAGTTTTGCTGGGAACAAAAGGTGAGTCTTCGCGTGTACTTTTTAAAATTCTTTTATTATGGGTAAAAATGTCTTCCTTTTGGCAATAACCATAGAAGAATAATTATTGTCAAAACGTATTGTTGTTTCATTGATTTTTATTGGGGATTTAGCCCATGCAGTTTTTAAAACCATTTCTTTATCTGATGAAGACAGAAATCTTACTATTCGAGATCTTGGTGATTTTTTGTTTGCATTTGTTGTAGATAGGGAGCGATGAGCTCTCTCTATCCCAAATGAAAGGGCTTCTGGTAGATTGAGTGTTTTTGGTAACCAAGTTGTTAAAAAAGTTGTCATACTGTTGCCCTCAATATTTTCAGGTAGTCCAAAAATTCTTATAATGTTGCGACAGGACCAGTTTTCTAGATCATCAAACTTGTTTTGAAGTAAAGTATTTGGTTTAAGAAGGAATTCAACATTATTTTCATTTTCTTTTATTCTACCATCCATGTCTTTGAGAGTTTCCTCTATGCCAGTTATATGAGATTTGTTGCAGGTCTTCATGAAGTAGATCCATTTGTTTGGAGCTTCTTTCTTTAAAGTTGTCAATTTTAGTGTCAATTTTGTCAGTTTTAGTAAAGTCCTGTAAGTTGGTTATTAAAGTCTGGATTTCTTTTTTAAAGATAGAATATTGACTGGTTGTTTTTGAAAAGCTCATGGTGGTATTTTCAGATGAGATGAATATTTCCAGATGAATATTTGATTGGAAAATTTGCCTTCAAGTTATTTATTTGATATTATTGTAGTAGAGGTTCATCTTGTTCAAGTTTGATGAAAAAAAATCCAGTTTTAAGATTTGAAGACAAAATTCCAGGTTGTAGAAGTTATCTTAGTGCAGCTGATAGAAACTGCTGCTACTCAGTGTTCATCCCTCGACCCGGAGATTTCTTGTACCACATCTTTTTACTCCCACACTGGTTCCTGGAGAAGGACCTTTTGTGGATTAGAAAAACAGATCCCGATAGCAGACAGAGTCTTCGCATCTTTCTCACTGCGGGAGAGTGTGTCTGGAACACTGGACACAAACAAGGTTCATCCATCAAACGGCACATTGACAAAGGATGCTTTGAAAGGTTTCACAAAGTCACACAGCCGCAGCCAGGCATGAAGCCTTATAGCAACGTTGGAACCAGCAGCCCTTGAGGTACACCCTATTGAGTGGGATATCAACCTCATGGATGCATTTGACAGGGATTGGAGAGTGGCCAGTCTGGAGGAGAAAACCATCCAATTCTCTGCATACATGGACCTTGTGGTAGATCTAGAGAGTTCCTTGACTAAGTCCCTCTGCAGCCTTGTAAAGGGTGCACCCATACAAATCTCAAAATTGCTGCAAAAAAGAGTCATCCAGAAGGTCCCTCCCAGTCAAGTCAGATCAGGTGAAAGTGACCAAAGCATAAATTCTCTTACCAAATCTGTTCAAACCCCGAGACTCCCTATTAAAGGGATGGACAGAGGACCTCTCTTGGGCCAGCTCCTTTTTGGTGGCTGCCACAAAAACCATGCCATCTAATGGAATACCCTTAGTCCAAAAAGCTTTGTCCTGGGGAGCACTCAAGATTTTGTCCATGTGCTTCAGTATGGGCTCTACTGTGTCCGGATCCTTCTGTCCCCTAGAAGACACCAGCTCGATGACCTGGTCTGCAGGGGGAGACACCCAGGATGTAGATGGGCCAGACCCGAAAGCCTCCATTTGGAAGACCATCCACCTCTTTGCCAGAGGATTTCTAAGATGTCTCCAAAGGAGACATCATACAGTGGAGATCTTGGGGACCACTCTCCTTCCTCGAAATCAGCATAAGTGGTGACAGATTCCTCCAGGGAATCAATATGCCTCATCTTGCACAGTCTCTTCTGAGGAACCTCCTTGGTGGGATGCTCCAGGGAGGTGTCAGATCATCTCTGGAGGTCCACAGATGGGACAGTCTGGAGGCTTCCCGGGACCAATTGCCATGTGGTAGATGAGAGGCCTCAGAGACAGATCCAGTGGAAATGAGGGGAAATTCCACAGGGGTGAGAACAGAGAGTCTCCCAGAATGGGAGAGGGGATTCTCCACCACTTCGAAGGCAGAATGGCTCCAAATGCCAGAGGGCAGTGCCCCCAGGGCCAAGGCCACTGAAGCAGACAACCCTCAGGGCCCCTAACCTCCTGCTCTGAAGGGGGGGGTCACAGCTGAGCTGTTAAACTTTGTCACCCCCCCCCCAGAACTGACATTGAGGCTACGGCTCCCAGACGCACCTGGAACCAATGCTGCTGGTGCTGACTGAGTCGAGGAGGTAGTCGAAGGCAAAGATGCGATAACTATCAGCTCCGACACCCCAATTCCTGGGCCAAATGGAACCGATGACTCAAACCAAGGATCAAATCAGAGAAGGAGACACTGGGAGGAATGGGGAAAGCCTCACAGATTCAGACGGGGATGGATCAGGCAAAAAACCATCTGAATCTGAGCTTTAAGAAATTGCCTCATCAATCTAACAACATTATTATCTGAAAGGCTCCGAGAAGACCTGATGGAGGAGGATGTGGAAGCAGGTCTGGAAGTCCTCTTTGGAGAGGTCTCCTGGAGCAGAGATCTCTGAACTGAGATGCTTGGCCTCGAACTAGGAACCAAGGTCTGGGGCGGAGAGGTGACTGAACTGAAGGGGAAGGTCCGAACCTTTTGATTCCAACAGTTTGGGTGCCTTTTTTGGAGGCTCTAAATGAGAAGATGGAGACCGGTCGGGAGAATGTTTTCTGGATTCCCAGGCCTCTTTTTGCTTCCTGGAGTGGTCTGAGCCCCTGAAAATGAAGGAACAGAAGCAGGGGAAGAAGCAGACAATAACCCCTTAATAATCAATTTATTGCAGCAATCCACCAGAGCTCGTGGGTAAAAGCCTACACAGATAGAACAATCGCTGCTCAAGTGAGCAGGCACTAAGCAATAGGCACACTCCCTCTGGACATCAGACAAGGGAATCTTATGCCCATAGGAAGTGCACTTCTTAAACACTAAGGGGCTTATCAGCCCTGTCTGATTTAGGTTCGGACATAACAAAAGAGTTTTTTTTTTTTTTTGAAAGAGCAAACAGCACGAAGAGGAAAAAGGACTATGTCGGACAGAAACCCGGATGACGACTATAAGTACCAGCATAACTAGACTAAATAAAGAAGGAAAAGTGACAGACGAAAGGATGGATTTGAAAAGTGAACACTCACTGTGAAAAACACACTCAAAAGGGAGGAGATGAAGAGCACTGAAACTCTGCTGCTTGTTCGACGAGCAGCAAACAAGATCTGAATTATTTTGGGGAAAGAGGCATTATGGGTAGGGAGGAGGAGCTTGAGTTTTGAATCTCAAGCTAGTGAAGTGGTCGAGTTGGTTCTGAGAGAGTTGGAACAGAGACCCACAGGTTAATGAACGAATGAAGATGACAACATCAGATCTTGCTCTTCCATGCCTTATCTTTGCTAGGCATGATGCTGTGTGGAGAAATGATACATTATACTACTAAAGAATTCTTGTCAAAGCTGTCATACCCATTCTGTATGATGCTTTAAGAATGCTAATATGTACATAGAGCATTATGCTGTAATTCCATAATCTACTGCATGGCACAAACCAACCCTCACCAACCCACTCAAGTATCTACACTCCTACAAAACAATAACCCCTCCTCCAAATGCTGATTACCCAAAACTATGCACCCAGAAACATGGGAAATCAGGCAGGTAATCCCTCACTTGTAGTTTTTCTATGGCTCACCTATACAGTCACAGCTAGCCATCAGAATATGTACTTCATCTGAAGCTGTTGCAGTATACTGACTGCCAGTGGGTAACCTGACCTGACATGTAGTGTGTGATAACCTATATAAGCACAGTCGACTTTCTGTGCCTGTCTCCACAATTATGAACCCATAACAGAGCCATCCAGCATACAGGCAAGTTTATAACACACACACAAGGTGTGTTGACACCTGATAGTTACAGTGGAAAAACTTTTCCCAAACAAATGCTTACCAGCAGTCTGTATGTTGGCCAAAATTAAGAATGCAACAACAGAGCCCAACCCTGATACATTGGCAAGGTACAGGTACAAACAGGTGTGTATGCCCAAGCATGTCAGAGAAGGTGTTTGCCTGGCATCCTTAAGTGCTGCATTACAACATTCCTGTGTGTTGTGGAGAAAAGTACAGTTTTGTACCTACCATAAATGTAGACGTTCGAGCGTATACACTGCTGCAGTCATTACACTTGGGTTATCCTGCCATGAGGCGGTCCCTCAGTCGGCCAGAGTTCCAAAGTCTTGGTCCGGCGTCGGCTGCTGTCGCTTCTTCCCTGACGTCAGTGCGCCAAGATGCAGCTGACGCCATTTTCTTCAGTTTTTCTTGCCCTAGACATCAGGTGCCCCCAAAAAGGTAGACAATGTAAATTGCTAATAAAACATACATAAGAAAAGCAATAAAAAACTTTCAGCTACCAGCAAATACTCCCCATAGGTAGCAAAGGGTAGAAGGTTTAGGTAAGTACCAACAAGTAAGAGGGGAAGGAGGGAGGGTAACCTAGACTGCAGCAGTGTATACACTCGAAGATCTACATTTATGGTAGGTACAAAACTGTACTATGTTCATCGTGTTACACTGCTGCAGTCATTACACTTGGGTAGAATCCCAAAGCTGAGGTAGGGTGGCTGGTTATATAAGGCATTAGGGGTGGCTATAAGGCCCTGCAGCACTGCAGTGGCAAAGCCAGCTCTGGATTTAGAGTAAAGAGGCAGGTGGTAATGCTTGGTGAAGGTATGTACAGAACTCCAAGTTGCTGCTTCCAAAATGTCCTTGGTAGGTACTCCTCTGAGGTAGGCAGTTGAAGTGGCTGTTGCCCTGGTGGAATAGAGACCTAATGCTGTTAGGTACAGTTTTCCCATGGTGTGTATAGCAGAAACGTATACAGTGCCCTATCCATTTTGAAATGGTCTGTTTTGAAATGGCTTTTCCCTGTGCTCCTGCAGCATATGCTACAAACAATTGCTCAGTTTTCCTGAAAGCTTTTGTTTTGTCCAAGTAGAAGCGTAACTGCCTGTGTATGTCCAAGGAATGCAGAAGTCTCTCCCCTTTATTCTGTGGATTTGGATAAAAAGTTGGCAAGTGAATAGTTTGGTTTAGAGCCACACTTGAAGTTTGGTTTAGAGCCACACTTGATACCACCTTTGGCATAAAAGTAGGGTTTGTTCTTTAAGACACCCTGTCTTGGTGGAAAATCATGAAAGGTTCCACTGCCATTAGTGCCTGTAATTCTGAAACTCTTCATGCTGAGGTTATTGCCAGGAGCAGAGCAGTTTTCCAAGAGACATATTTTAAGTCTGCTGAGTTAGCTGGCTCAAAAGGAGGTAAAGTTAATTTTTCCAAGATGAAGTTGAGTTGGAGTTGGTGCTCTACGGGGTGGTCTTATGTTTTTAGCCCCTCTGAGGTACTGTTTTAGCAAAGGATTAGATGGCAGAGGCGTGGATCTTAATAGATGAAAAGGAGAGGCCTTTGTCCAGCATCTCAGTTAAGTATTGTAGTATCTGAGGAATATTTGGGACAAGAGGGTCAAGGCTGTGAGCCTGGTTCCAGGCACAGAATCTCTTCCATTTATCCGAATAGGCCTTCCTGGTGCTAGGCCTTCTGGCCTCCAGAATGACATCCATAACAGCTTTGGAGAGAGGTATTGCTTGCTTGACTAAGGAATCTGCCATGCAGTCAGGTTTAAAGTCTTGAGCTAGGTGTGAAGTATCTGATTGTTTTGCTGAGTCAGAAGATGTGGGATTTGAGGCAAAATCCATGGTTGACCTTGTGCTAAGTTCTTTAAGATTGGGTACCAGTGCTGGTGTGGCCAGTCTGGGGCAATCAGGATCATCTTTGGCTTTTCTTGCCTGGCTTTTATGAGTACCTTTGAAAGGAGAGGTAGTGTTGGGAAAGCATATACTTGTAGGTTTTTCCAGCTGAATGAGAGGCCATCCACTTTCCATGCTTGTGGGTGGTAAGTCCTTGTGCAGAATTTCTGTAGCTGGCAATTCATTGGGGATGCAAACAGATCTATGTCCGGGCTCCACTATTTTTGTGTTATCATTCTGAATATATGTGGATGTAATTTCCACTTGTGCGGATCCATGATGTTTCTGCTTAAGTCGTCTGCCAGTGTGTTTTTCTCTCCTGGCAGGAATTGTGCTTGCAGATGAACTTGACAGGTTAGAGCTGTGTTCCACAAGGTCATAGCTTGTCTGCAGAGGGGATATGAATGAGTGCCCCCTTGCTTGTTTATGTACCACATAACTGTGGTGTTGTCTGTCTTTAGTATTAGTTGTCCTGGATGCAGAAGGTCCTTGAAAGCTATAAGGGCATTTTGTACAGCTAGCATCTCTTTTTGATTGATGTGAAGATGCCTTTGTTCTGCGAGCCACTTGCCCTGAACACATTTTCCTGCCATGTGTGCTCCCCAGGCATAATCCAAAGCATCTGTTGTCAGTGTTTGCCTGGCTGTGGGTTGAGTGAAAGGCTGTCCCTTGTTGAGGTGACAGGCTTGAGCCCACCATCGAAACTCCTGTTGAAGGCAAGGAATAAGTGGTATTACTGTTTCCAAACTGTGACAGTGTTGAGACCAGACACTCTTTAGGTACCATTGTAATTTCCTCATATGCAGTCTGGCATATGGAATTAGTAGTATGCAAGATGCCATGTAACCCAAAGCCTGCAGAATTTTTCTTGCAGGGAGTTGGGTCTTTGTTGCCATCAATTGGAAATATTGAGTCAGTTGTCCTTGCTTGTCTGGTGTGAGATAAGCCATCTGGGCCGTTGTATTTAAGCTGGCACCCAGGAATATTATCTCTTGTGAGGGCACTAGTTTTGACTTCTTTTTGTTTACTGTGTACCCTAGGCAAATTAGCAATCTTTTTACAAATGCCAGATGCTTTAGAAGAATGTCTTTGCTCTCTGCTTGAATAAGACAGTTGTCCAAGTATGGGTAAATTTGAATTCCTTTTTGTCTGCAAAATGCAATTATTGGTTCCAGGCATTTTGTAAAGACCCTGGGCGCAGTAGATAAGCCAAAGGGCAGTGCAGAGAATTGGTAATGCATTGAACCTACTAAGAATCTGAGGTATCTTCTGCAATTTTGTCTGATAGAGACATGCAGGTATGCCTCCTTGAGGTCCAAAGTTACGAGCCAAGCTTTCTTGCCCAGCATGGGAAGAAGCTGCTGTAGTGTAAACATTTTGAATTTTGGAACATCCAGGTAAGTATTTAGAGAAGAAAGATCCAGAATGGACCTCCAAGCTTTGCCCTTTCTTGGAACCAGAAAGAGTCTTGAGTAAAATCCTTGTCCTTGCTCCTGTGTTGGTACCTTTTGAATAGCTCTCATGTCCAGGAGTGCTGTAATTTGTCTTTGAGCCTCTGTCCATTGATTTGGTGGCAGATTTGGCATTCCTTTTAACCTTGGCAGAGTGTGAAAGTGGAACCTGGAACGTTGAGATACAATGTTGAGAACCCATTTGCCTTTGGTGATCATATGCCAATTGTGACAGAAAAGTGCCAGTTTCCCCCCCAAGGCGCCTGCCAAGAGAGAAGTGTTTGGCAGCTGTAGTGGGAAGTCATTGGGGCTGTTTTTTATAAGGTTGAGGCCTGTCTTCCACTTCATTCTGGGTTGAAGCACCCCATTGTCGAAGTCTGTAAGGACCTTGTGGTTGACCTCTGCCTCTTGGGGTCTGTATCTGCCCCTTTGAGGTCTGTCTGTAACTGGAAAGGACCAATTCTTTGTTGGCCAATTTCTGCTAAATCGAGGAGGATGAACCTGTAAGAAACCCTTCACCGTTTGCATAGATTTTGCCTTATCCTCCATTTTCTTTAATACCTCTTCTGCCTTAACTCCAAATAAAACATCCTGCTGCAAAGGTGCATCCAATAATTTTGCTTTAACATGATCTGGTAAAGTCTGCTCTTTTAACCAAGCATGTCTTCTAATGACAGACCCTGTAACTGTTGCTCTACAGGAGGCCTCTAATGAATCAAAACCACATTGCAAAGTATGTTTTCCCACTTGTTCAGCTGCATGCAATAAAGCCTGCATTTCTTTATAGTTAGGAGGATCTGAATTTGGGAAGCATTTTTTTGTTTCAACTGAGACATCAAATATTGCTGATATTTAAGCATGTGAAACTGGCAATTTAAGGCCCTCATTGCTAAAGTTGCGGATGTATATACTTTCTTCCCCCATCTGTCTAATGCTCTGGAATCTCTGTCAGAGGGGACTGGAGTTTTTGCTGTAGAGGCCTTTACCCCTTTGGGACCCTGGGAAATAGTTTCTGGGTTGGCAACAAGGCTTTTATAAAAAAATTTGTGAGAGTCAGAGAATCTGTAGTATCTGTCTGGCTTAACTGGAGCAGGAGGTAAGGAATCAGGATTTAAACTGGATTCAGAATACACATCATCCACAATATGTAACACTGGCGGAATTGCAAGGGGTCTGTGTTAAGGTAATAAAAGAAAATCTCTGAGCCTTTTCTTGGATTCTGAATAATCCTGGCCCTCCCAATGGAAATGCTCCCTCATGGTATGTAAGGTTTCCCCAAAGGAGTAGTCCTCTATTGGAGAGGCTGAAGGAATTGATTCCTCAGCATCATAGGTTCACAGGTAGGTACCAGGCTATCGGCCTAGGGCCCATACAAGCCTAGCCAAAAAATGTACCCTGGCTTTCGCCACCCAGAATCCTCATAAGGGGGTAAAGAGTATCCTTGGTCTGAGGATAAATCTGAAGAGATGGACACCTGGTCGGATGAGTCATAGTCTGCATCCTGTCTAGGCCTTTTATCAGGAGGAGGGTGGGACCACCTGATCAGAGTAATTAAGTCTTCTGCCATTTTGAGAATTTGTTTCTTAGGCATGGAGGCCTGTCTTGGTGAATGTTGAAGTTGTTTCTTTGTTTTTAAAGGGGTTTTAGACTTGGCAGAAGATTTAATGGTTAACTGAGTAGGTCTGAAAACACCCTCTGAAGCTGCGGGTTGTTCAGCTACTCCGGATCTCTCTGAAGGGTTAGTCTCGGTAGGCCATAAATCTGGTGTGTCCGAAGGCCCAGTCATCTCCACGTGGGAGTCAGAGGCGGCCTGTGGTTCCAAACAAGTGGTCGTCAGGGGGTGCGAAGGTGCCTCGCTGAAAACCGGAGAACCGGCGACTGGCCTAGAAGTGGCTTCGTCGTCAGTTTTGGGCCTCGGATGCCTGTCCTTGTCTTTGCGCTTTTTGTATATTCCAGTTGGTTGTTCCGACGGCATGGTGTAATTAAATTGTCTGCCAAAATAATGTCGGGCAAAATCAAACCGACGTTTAATAGTGCGCTTGTTAAACCTAGCACAAAACCGACAACCTGTGACGTCGTGGTCTGGGCCTAGGCATGGGATACAATAAGAATGGAAATCCTTATGAGGTATTTGCTTTCCACAAGAAATACAATTATTAACTTTTACTGACATCGGTCTGAGGCAAGAAAAAGTTTCCCCAACGGGGTACTTAGCTTTGTAGAAGACTTTGGTTCTGGATTCGGAATGAAAATCTCAGGAGTTGGCCGATCGGCACTTGCGAACTGCTTTTGCTTCTGGCACTGCGCGGCAAGAAAGACTGAAGAAAATGGTGTCGGCTGCATCTTATACACCCCTGGCGCACTGATGTCAGGGAAGAAGCGACAGCAACCGACGCTGGACCAAGACTTTTGAACTCTAGCCGACTGAGGGACCGCCTGATGGCAGGATAACCCAAGTGTAATGACTGCAGCAGTGTAACACGATGAACATCCTTCTGCTTCTCACGAGTACGTTACTACTGTGAAAAAAGTTTATCATTCACTGCTGGTATTCCTGCATAAGCTATTACCAGAACAAATACTTCAGTTAACCACTGCAGAAAAAGAACTGTAAAAAAACTGTTATATTTATCTCATTCGGTTATTATTCCTGCTCACATTCCTGTCAAATAGCTTCCATAGCTGTAGATAGTGCTGTAATCAGTGCTCTATGCTTTATGTAGCACAATGAACTTCTAAAGCAGATGTTGGGGTTTTTATCAAGAAGATATGGGCCTCTGAGCAAAATGATTAAGCAAATGATGGCTAAGGTCACAAATGTTTCTGAATTGCTCATTCCATGAATTGTGCCTACAGGCAAAGTCTTGCATTTAGGCTTACAGTGTCCTGTGCCCACATGAGCACCTGTGAGGCGCACTCAGCATGTTTGGACATCTGAATGTCAACAAGGTTTCCTGCATTTCATGGTTTGAGTATGCCTGCTATACAGCCACTAAAGAATACTAAATCTGTAATAGTTTAACTACACGGTTCTAAGCACAACATACTTCTCAAACGAATGTCTGCCATATTTTACCCCTTCCAGTCCCTTTTATATTATAGTCAAAATGTCAATTGTCCATGTCACACCCTGCTATTGCTCAGGCTACTAAGCTGCTCTATTTGTTGAACAGCAATTCTCAGAGCAGGAAATGGGCATGACTGCAAGATGGCAGCCATTAATCTCCTTTAGTATGAGACCAACAGTATGACCATGGCTTCCAATGGGACTGTTCCATGCAGGGTACCCTGGTGGTGTTCTAAAGAGACCAAAAGGTTCCCTTTTTCCTGTACAGGGAACACTAGGATTGTTTGATTGGGGATCCCTAGGAGGGTCCACAGAATAAGGTGGATATCTGGCATTGCCTAGTCACAGCACTTACTGATGCTATATGCATTCCCCAAAATGGCAAGCAGTGTAGGCAACACTATAGTGACTACAGTGATCTGCAGAGGTACCATCTACATTTTCTCAGCTGACAGGAAGAAATGTTAGGCTGAAAATGCTTCAAATGTATTACAAATATGTTGAAAGGATTTTTTTTCTTTTTGTTTCTTCCTTTCCTAATAATGTGGACTCTGCAGTAATTACACCTCTGTTTTCCACAGTCCAGGAGGCTATTAAAGAGAATAACTTCCAGTATTGAAGGACACTGCCTTGCCTTTCCAGGTGCAGGAGTGAGGATATCTTTCTATCATCATACACCTAGAGGTATACATATCGCTTCCTCAGAATTACTTTTGAGATGTGCTTTCCACATAACAATACATACTTATTAGACTGATTATCTACAGAGAATGTTGGCAACCTTCTATGATTGTTGGTGGCCTGCCATTTTCTGAAGTTAGTTATGTCTGTGTAGTAAACAGTTAATATGTCTCATATTCAGTGCTGGCTTTATGGCTTTGGTAATATGTCCAGAGAACCCTGTACAGTGTATGGGAATAGGTATTGAAGGGTATTCCCACACAACAACATTAGTGCAATTTGTCCTAAGTATAGAACGCAAGACAATTACAGGCAATGCAGTTAGTATACAATTGTTAATTTCACCTGCTCAGTAAACCTAGGACGTACTTATCAGTATATATCCCTGCACTAGTAGTAGTCACCTGTGAATCTTAATTATATTTCCATAATAATATTGCTGATGCAGTTGTGTTGTCACATTATCATGACAAGATGCTAAAAAGTACTGTATTTTATTTTATGCCTGCATTTCTCCCCTTCCCTCTTTGTCTCTATCCTTAATATATGTTTTGGTTGTTATGCTGTTTCTCCATTTATTTTGCATTTTATACAGAATCTTCCATGACAGTATTTGTGAGTCTGCTGTGAAACACCAAAGCCCACAACACACACATCCAAGGACATCTGTGCCTGTCTCTGCTGGGACTGCCTCACTCATACCATCCTCAGTGGAGGCTGGCTGGCCCATCAGCACGGTGGCTTCACTGTCCAGGAGTGCTGCTGTTTCTGCTGGTGGCTTTGCTAGGGTGACCAGAATATTATCCATAGGTTGAGGTAAGGCTGAAGTGGTGGGGGATTTGGTGGACAAGCTCCTTGATGTCTGCACTGACCACTTGGAAGGACTTCTTTTATGGCTTGCAGAGTAAGATATCTGTCCACCACTGGCAGCTTCATCTAAGCCAGGACTCAGTGGTGAGGAGGCACAAGGCAGTATTTAGACACTGGCAGAGCAGTACTGAAGGCAATACCCACCCTATCCCTCATCCTAGGGATTCCCTACCTTGTGTGTCACTGCCCTCCTTGTCTGTTGTCCAATCTTTTCCATCACCACTGTCTTCTTTTTCTTTGTCTGATGTCTCTACATTCACTATCCCCCCAGTATGTCAGTGCCTCTCTTTTCAGTCTTTTCTGTATACAGGACAATCAAGACAGCACAGTTAGTATACAGTTGATCCTATCACCTGCGTGATATGGTTTTGCTTTTGCCCCTGCTACCTATCCTCACCTTATCACTCCCTCCAACTTCCTTTCCTTCCTTCCCCACTTTACCTTCTTTGCAGAGAGAAAATGGGTACTGGTCCCCACAAAAAATACTCTTTTCCCTTCCTCATTCTATTCATTCCTTACCTGTTTCCCTTATGTGATTCCCTCTCCTTGCTTTTCCTCTTTTCCTTCTGTCCTATACTCCCATTTCCGTCCTTTAATCTGGTCAAAAAATA
The DNA here is from genome assembly GCF_019279795.1 of Protopterus annectens. NCBI lineage: Eukaryota > Metazoa > Chordata > Ceratodontiformes > Protopteridae > Protopterus > Protopterus annectens. The sequence continues at coordinate 932,585,388 of NC_056731.1, read as the reverse complement.
AGACTTAAAATGTGTGGTGAGCCTTTTAAGGTTGACAGCTGCCTTTATTGTAATGCCACTGTTTTGTGCATGTAAATGTTCTGAGCCACGTTGATACATATACATGCGTGATGTTCACCAGAGCCACTTGTCACGTTACACAACCACTACTGGGGAATATCTCTAGGTTGGTTAAGCAGGATGACATACTGGAGTTTCTCCATGTATAGATCACCATAGATAAAATCCTCTACCATACTCCAGCTCTCTACAGGTCACCCTCCATGCCCTAGTAAACTCACAGCATATACTTAGACCTACTGGAGAAACTTACTGTCTAACCAAACATCCTACTCTTGGGGGACTTTAATTACCCCTCTATAAACTGGGAATCTTACAAGGACTCAAATCTGCAGGCATGGGGATTGCTGGACTTAGTAAACACAAACATCTTTGAGCAGTTAATGCATATGCCCATTGCAGATTACAACACACTGGACCTCATACTCATAAATACAGGAAAATCCTGCACCATATCCCAATGTCACATCTTCTCTGGTAAGGTCCAACCATAAAGCTGTCTCCCTTGAAATCAAAATCAACTCAGTATACCTAGTAACAGGAACTATTCAAAGGCAAACTATTTTTTACTAAGCTATAGTTTGTCAAAATTCAATGCCCCTCCAAACCCAGAAAACAGAGCAGCCTGTGCAGAATTTTTCATAGAAACCCCATATAACCATGCCAATAGCTGCACAAAGGTTGCTGACTTACCAGACGTAAGCCCAAAGCTAACTCCAAAAACAAACCACCCTGGTGGCATCCCAAACTAAACAAGATACACAACCAAGAAAAAAAATAATGGCTAAAATTAGGAAGTATAACTCCCATAAACATAAGAACTCTCTCATCAAACTAAACAGACAACTAAAGGGGCTAATTAAGTCCAATAATACCATTTTCTAAAGAAGGAACATCTTTATTAAATTACTGCTTATGACATACACAATCATACATTTATATACATGAAAACAAACCATAATGACATAATTTTAGTTGCAAACATTATACATCACTTATAATCTATCCAAATCCCTGTTTAGTCAAACATTACATAATTTAAATTATGCCTTCTTTTAAACCTCATTCCTCCTATGTATGTATTGTTCCTGCATTCCCCATTGTTTCTATGTAATTTGCTCCTACCCTTTTTTAAACCCCCCATTTTCAGTTGTTTTACCTCTGTCACTATAGTCACTACTTCAAGTATAGTTGGTTTGGACTTTGATTTCCATTTTCTAGTAATTGCTTTTTTGGTAGCCACCACGGTTAGACTCAGCAATGCCTTACTATATCTAGGCAATTCTGATTCTGTATCTTAGCTGAAAAAAATAATTTCTTTAGTTATACCAGTTTGCTCACCCAGTATTTCTGATAGAGTAGTCTGCAGGGAATTTTTTTAAGTCTGACAACTCATTACACTCCCAGAAAATATGTTCCCAATTACCTCTTTCTTCCCTATCTCACCTTTGCTATCTATTTGAGGAAAAAGTATTTGGAGTCTACTTGGGGTATAATAATACCTATGTAAACACTTCCCCAAGCAAAAATCCTGAATCTTCTAGACTTTGTTGCATATTTGGGATACATACATATAGACCACATTGTCTCTTTGTGAATTGCTTATCCAATCTCTCTTCCCAATCCTTTCTAACCTCCTCTGAGTCTTATAGATATCACACAATAGTTTACATGCTCTACTAATTATTCCTTTTTTAACAGCAGCTTCTGTTCTAGATTCTGCTAAAAACTCTATTACTGCTGGTCTTTCACTTCGGATCCCCCTATTTCTTTGTCTTGCCTATACTCTGATATCAATCCTTTATAGGGAAGGCAATCTCTAGCCTGTAGTCTAAATAAATTATTGTCCTCTTCCCATTCTATTACCTTTTCTCTCTAATTATTTGCTCCCAATACCTTGTTTCTCTGACCCCTCTTGCCTGTTGTCTGTATCGCTAACTGCAGACATCCCTATCAGCAGAATCTCCTTTCTACATTCCCATGTTGGCTTAGTTCTTAGAATACTCTCTGCTACTTTATTCTGTATTCTAAAAGTGTATTAGTTCTGGTTTAAGCACTTGGGCTTCAGGCCAGTTATTTTACATTAAGAAGGTTCGTGGTCTGCACTCTTGTGGGAGGAGAGGCTGGACTCTGCCCTTCTGAGATGGGAATTTCTGGTTAAAGGCTTATAGTGCCTGCATATTTGAACTGTTTCTTGTTTGCACCTTGTTTGCTGTAGCATAGACTAGATCCAGGCCTGCTGAATCTAGCTTTGTTTGTATGCTTGTTGTTTGTTTGCTTGTTATTTCCCTGAAATGCTAATTCCACCTAAAATACGGCTTTTCAGCACTTCTGTGGATCCCTAGTGATATCTGCATTGCTTACTGTACTTATTTCCTTGTTTCACTTGAAAAAAAGTTACTGTTTGTCGTTTTTGCATTTAAGTTACCTGTAAAACAGTCGCAGGCTACACACTCAAGTCTGCTAGCCTCCTCTGTATATTTAAAGTAATTTAACCTCTGCATTTCTGTTGTTTCTGAAAAAAAAAACACAAAAAAATTCCTTGTTTTCCGGCCTTTCTGAACTAGTCTAGTCCAGTTTTCAGGCTTTGCTGAATCCAGGACTGTGGTAAAGGTTCCTGTGTTGCCCATATCATAGTTGGATAGTTAGGTGGCTTCCTTGTTCACTGTGAGAGAGGGAACTCTGAGCAGCCTATCTGTCCCTGTAGGAGTGGTCCCAGCCCAGCAACTTGTAGCTCATTGGCCATTTTGGGCTAATTTCTATCCTTTTTGATCTCCCTGGTAAAAACCACTTAGTACAGTTTTGCGCTTGTATACAGCTCAGCAAGCTCCTTGTGGTGCCCTGCAGAGTCCTACAAGCGGCCGAGAGACAAAAGAGAGACTTTGGACTTGATTAAGTATTGTTTTTGATTGTTGTTTCCCTGAAATGCTAATTCTGCCTAAAACACGGCTTCTGTGGATCCCTAGTGATATCTGCATTGCTTACTGTACTTATTTCTTTGTTGCACTTGAAAAACGTTGCTGTTTGTCATTTTTGTATTTAAGTTACCTGTAACACAGTCGCAGGCTACACACTCAAGTGCGCTAGCTTCCTCTGTGTATTTAAAGTAATTTAAGCTCTGCATTTCTGTTTCTGAAAAAAAAAAAAACATAATAAAATTCCTTGTTTTCCCGCCTTTCTGAACTAGTCTAGTCCAGTTTTCAGACTTTGCTGAATCCAGGACTGTGGTAAAGGTTCCTGTGTTGCCCATATCATACTTGGATAATTAGGTGGCTTCCTTGTTCACTGAGAGAGAGGGAACTCAGAGCAGCCTATCTGTCCGTGTAGGAGTGGTCCCAGCCCAGCAACTTGTAGCTCATTGGCCATTTTGGGCTAATTTCTGTCCTTTTTGATCTCCCTGGTATAGAAACCGCTTAGCGTGGGTTTGTGCACCACACAGCGCTGTTTAGCTGTGGTTAAACTATTCCAGGCTCCATGAAGTCTGCACTTCAGTTTTTCCCTTGAAACTTGAAACACTTCAACCCAGCACTAGAAATAAGGCAATTTAAGACTGCACTTACTAAAACTCACTAAAACTAGCACTAGCTTACAGCTTGCACTTCAGCCCTATACTCAGGAAGTATAAGGCTCTTTACTCATCCAATCAGCAATACAGTCCCAACCATCTATTCAGGTATGTTCAAGGGACAGCTTCAGGTGTGCTCTCCAGTCCAGCTGGTGAATCTGGGCATCCTGAGGCAATGTTACAATTGCCTCATGTACACAGACAACCCCCTCCTCCTCCCAACCAACACAAACATATGTGACAGATGCAGCTACACAGCCAAACTAGAGGCTAAGCTCTCTCAACCCACGACTGGATCAACCAGTCACAAGGAGAAGGGCAACACTAGCACCACATTACCAGACTCACATAGACCAGCCATAGCTGCACCAGAAAACAACTCTCAGAAACACGCACAAACATACTCGGAGGCTCTAAATAAGAACCTGCCTAAACAACAGAGACCTCCTAAGCATACACCCAAGCAAACCCCACCCCACAACAGAAACCAGGTAACACATACGTCACAACGTCAGTGTGCCAAGCAAAAACAGCCCCTAAGGCTAAATAACATACCTAACACACTAGTAATCGGTGATTCTATTATCAGGCACACAGACGTCCCACTCACTAGACTGAACGAGGAGAAGGTTACCGTAAGTTGTCTGTCGGGTGCCAGAATCTGCCACATAACACATGCACTCAGGTCACTCCACAACAAGTACAAATATGACTCTGTCATTGTACATGTTGGCGTAAATGACCTGAGATGAACCTCCCTGGACTACATGAAAAGAGACATGGAGGAGCTCTCTGACCATGTAGCCCTGGCTGGTATGACTCTGACTCTGAGTAGCATCCTGCCCTCACCCAAAATGATGCCAGCATACGAAGAAAAAATGATCAGTTTCAACAATTGGTTAAACTACTGGTGTCATTCAAAGGGGATCCAGTACTTGTCAGCCTGGGACGACATGCTTGACAAGCCACGTTGCTTCGCCAGAGACGGCTTGCACCTGTCGCCCCTGGGCTTTCGAATACTGGCCAAGATTCTTGCCGCCCCAATACTGCCTTTTTTAGGCAAGGCTCAAAAGACAAACCCGCCTCCATAAACAACAATAACAAACAAAAACTAAGGGTAATGCTGCTCAACGCCAGAAGTCTAAACCTCAAAATGCACGTACTCAAGGCTCTCCTTAGTATGGAAGAAATTGATGTATGTGCAGTGACAGAAACCTGGATCAAGGCTCCAGAGAGCACCCTAGCACTACCAGGCTATAACTCCTACCATACCTTTAGGTCCCAAAACCAGGACCAGAACACAAAAGGAGAGGGTGTGTCCATATTCATCAAGAACACCCACACCTCCAGGTTAGTAGCAAAGCACGCGGAATCTGAGACCATCCAAGTGCAATTGACAGCGGGTAAATTGACTGTTCAATTTATAGCTTGCTACAGCTCTCCCACCTTGTCTCAGGACCTTCACGAAGCATTCCTGAGAACACTAGAAAGTATGAAGATTCTACCCAACACCATGCTACTGGGTGACTTCAACTATCCAAACATTGACTGGGAAAACTACTCAAGCTCAAACGCCCTAGCCCAATGCTTCCTTGAGTTTATAAACTCAAATGCCCTTGAACAGCTGGTCACCACTCCCACAAGAGGTGACAACATACTGGACCTGGTCATCACCAACATGGGGAACCTATGTTCCACACCTGAGGTAAACTCGTCATTGGTAAGATCAGATCACAAACTAATCACACTGGACATCCACATCCCGACCCCCCCCCCCCCGTCAAGGAAATCAAGGTAAAAAACTTCTCTAAAGCCAACTTCACACTCCTCAAGACTGAGGTGGGAAATTTCAAAGTTCCCAATCAAATGGAAAATGATGGCCCATCGGCAGAATCCTTTACAAGTGCATTCTATGAACACCTTTAAGAATGCATGGACCGAGCCATTCCAAGTAAAACCAAGACCAATTCCTCAAAAAAGAGGAAGCCAGTCTGGTGGACCCAGGCCATAAATAAACTTTACAACTGAAGGAGGAAACTCCTGCAAGATAGAACAAAATCCCAAAATAAGAAGGCATCTCTGATTAACATCAGTAAAAAACTGCACTCCCTCATTAAATCATCCAAGGCCAACTTCGAAAGAAAAATAGCCAATGACTCTAAGGATAACCACAAGGCTTTCTTTAACTATGTCAACAGTCTAGGGGCAAACTCTCAGATATACTCCGAGCTAGTGCATAATGGCCATAAATACACTGAACCAACCGACATTGCCAACATCCTAGCTGACAAGTTCAGTGCAAACTTCACCCCCCCCCCTCCACCAAAGGGGCTAGCACCCATCCCAGAAGAATGTGGTGCTCCAGATATCTCAGACACACAAGTAAAGACAGCCCTTGCAAAGGCCAAAAACACAGCATCAATGGGACCAGATGCTATCCCAGGTTGTGTCTTACACGAGCTTCAAAATGAACTAACCCCCCCATCTCAAATCACTATTCAGACTCGGCCTCTCTACAGGCTATGTACCCAAAGAATGGCGTACAGCAAAAGTCGTACCACTCCACAAAGGTGGTGCCACAACTGACCCTGGGAACTATCGCCCTATAAGCTTGACTAGCTTTGTCTGCAAAGCCATGGAACGCATTATCATGGAGCTCATTAACTGGGACATTGGGAATCTCCAGACACTGGACCCTACCCAGTTCGGCTTTGTTAAAGGCAGATCTTGCCTCCTGAACTTGGTCGATTTCTTCGTAACAGTCACACATGCCATAGATGAAGGGAAGGTGGTCCACACAGCATATCTGGACCTCGCTAAGGCGTTCAACACCATCCCACACTCAGGAATCATAGACAAACTCACCAGATTAAATATCAACCCCCATGTCACAAGACAGGTTGCCAATTGGCTCTTAGACAGAACCCACACGGTAAGAGTGGCAGGCGCCATGTCTGACTCTAAACCAGTCACAAGCTGAGTCCCACAGGGCTCAGTCCTGGGACCCCTCCTGTTCGGTATATATTTCTCCGAAGTACAGGCAAAGGCGGAGGGACTGTGGCTAACCAAGTTCACAGATGACTGTAAATTGGGTGCAATAATTGACTCTCCAGCTGACACAGACATCCTGCAAAAGGGTCTCACAGAGACAAACACCTGGTGTCAAAGTCACGGCCTCAAGCTAAATGCCAAAAAATGCATAGTAATCCCATCTGGGAAAAACAAAGTACCTACAAACTACCACACAGATGGGAATCCACTAAGTACAGAAGAAGTAATTAGGGACCTGGGTACCCAAGTAGATAGCATGCTCTCTTTTGATAACCACATAGCCAAAACGGTCAGGAAATCCTTCTATGTGGCACACCTGATCACAAAGGGTTTCTCATCCAGATCCAAGGAGGTGATTGTGCCCCTTTACCCCTCACTCATTAGGCCCATAACAGATTACAATGCTCCATTTGGGATGTACCTCACTAGACACCTGCAACAACTAGAAAGACCACAGAAGTACCTCACTAAGAGGATTAAGGGCCTTAAACAATTACCCTATGAAGCATGACTAAAAAAGCTCCAGCTCTTCTCAGTCGTTTACCGTCTGCTCAGAGGTGACCTATGCCTGACCTATAGGGCCATGTCAAACCCTAAACTAATGGACATGCTTCACCTCAAAAAAATGAGATCCCTCAGAACCACTCGTTCTAGCAACTTGAACCTATGTACAACAATAAACAGGACATGCTGGAGGGATAGATTCCTGTCCCAGTGACTCCCCTCACTCTGGAATAGAATCCCAATCCATATTCGACAGAGCTCCTCTCTGACCCTCTTCAAGAGAAATCTTGATGAGTAGATGGGCAATCATAAGTTCTACCCTGGGATCACTTCAGGAGCCCTGTTGACAGAAGCCCAGGTTACTAATCTAATGGGGAGGCAAAAGCCATCACTCTGTGGCTAGGCTTATAAATGCCCATGGGCAGATAGCCTAGTACTTACCTATGAACCTATGTATGGTTATTGTTATTTTCCGTAAGTATCTGCATCCAAAATCCCAGTCTCTCCTTGTTTCTTGAGCTTCCTCCCTGTTTTGTCATAATCTCTTTCCACTTTGAATTATTCTGCTCATGCTATATATAGGAGTCTTAACAGTGTAGCTTTGAAATACCCCTTCAAATTGGGTAATCCCAAACCACCTTGCTCTACTGGAAGAATCAGCTTATCACACTTGACTCTTGCCATCTTCCCCTCCAGGATAAAATCATTCAGCTCTTTATTAATTGCTATCCTCTGGTTGATAAAAATATGCCTGACCTGTGTATAAAACTAAAGGGACTAAAAACATGTTAACTGCTTGTATCTTGCTATCAATATCCATAAAACAGTGCTTCCAATTTCTCACTTTTTCCGTTATATTTTTTTAAATGTCTCGTTCTACACATCCTTAGCTGCCACACCAGAATTCTTTTTAATCCATACTCCTAAGTACTTAATTTTATCATGTTCCCATAAATATGGATATTGCTGAACCAAACTGTGTGTGGGTACATAGTTTACAGCTATTGTCTTTGTTTTAGCTTCACTAATTTTGTATCCTGAAAATACCTGAAACTGTCTCAAAATGTTTCACAACACTGAAATGTCCTTTTCTGGTTTTATCAGGTATAACATGTCTGCAAATACAGCCAGCTTTTCTTGACTACCATACCAATTATATCCTTGAATTTCTGAGTCTTTTATTTTCTTTGCGAATGGTTCTACATATAATGCAAATAACAAGGGGAAAGAGGACACTCAGGCCTGGTTCCTCTTCTCAAACAAAAATTATCAGAAAGGAACCCACCCACTTTAAATTTTCACCTCTGATCCCTCATATATTCTCCTAAACAACCTTATAATTTTATCAAGGAATGCAATTGTTTCCATTGCCCTGATCAAAAGGTTCCATCTTTCTTACTCTATCAAATGCTTTCGCTGCATCAAGACCCACCAAAACCAGCGGTATTTTCTTGCATTCTGCTTCCCTCTGGATCATCATTGTTCTGCTAATGTTGTCAAATGTTTGCCTCCTTCCACAAAACCACACTGATCCGTACCTATCAATTTTGGCATCCCGTTTGCCATTCTTTTAGTCACTATAGACAAACACTTTATAATCATGGTTTATGATTGAAATAGGCCTGTATGAAGCTGGATCTGATAGGTCTTTACCCTCTTTAGGTATTACAGTCACCACCGTTTTCTTCCAGGATACTGATGCTTCCCCCCCTCTTAAAATACTGTTAAGCAAAACCTTCCAGATCTTTTAATATTTTTTCCCTCCTAGCTTCCAAACATCCACAGGAATATCATCTATTCCTGGGGGACTTTCCTGTAGATTGGTTACACATTACCTTTTTATCTCATTTCCTCCTATCCTTTTAGTAAATGGGTGTAATCTACCTCTAACCTTGGCATATTTAATTCTTCCATAAACATTTCCATTTGTACATTTTCTTGATTTCCACATTTCTCTGCTTTATACAGGTTTTCATAAAATTTCCAAAATATTTCTAGTACCTCTATAGGATATCTTTTTATCTTCCTAGTTACAGGATTCCTGTCCTTGGCTACAACCTTTTTTACTTTCTGTTGCCTGAGTTGTTGTGCTAAAAGTGTTGGTGCTCTGGAGTTATCAAAAAACAGTTGCTTAACAGCAATCGTTCTAAACTCATGCATGTAATAAAGGTAACCCCTTATTTTCTGTTTAGCATTCTGCAATTGCTCCTCTTCTTGTTCTACTTTAACCTTTGTCGGTCCCTCTAAATAATTCTTGTTATTTCTTAGCCATATCTCTCTCTCTTTCATGTCCACGCTATTTTTAAACTCTACTTTAATTTTATCCCACTTCCTAGCTATATTTTTAGAAGTAATTTCTATCTTCTCTAATAACTCCAGAATAATTTCTTTACCCATTCCTTAAACTCCTTGCTTTTCAACAGATAGGTGGGAAAGCACGAGTGTCTCATTTTAATTTCATTGCCCTGCATTTTAGTTATGACTGGTGCGTGATCTAAAACAGTTATTGGATGCACATGAAAACTTTCAATTAAATGCACATGTTCCTGTAAAATATAAGTTCTGTCTAGCCTAGCCCAGTTTTTGTGTCTTGGAGAATAACATGTAAATTTACTCTGAACTCCTACTACATAATTCACATCTTCCATGCCAAATAGTTTTATAAATAAATATCTTTAAACATCTACCCTTCTTTGTTGTATTTTCCCCTCCGGGTCCTCCAGATACATACATCTTCACTAATGCAAATCAAATTCCAGTCCCCACCAATATGTAATATTCCTTGCTGAAAGCTGATTATTTCTCAGATAATTTTCTTAAGCTCCATTATAGCAGTTTTAGGTGGAATATAAACATGTGTCAGTGTAATCCTCCTTGCTTGCCAGTAGCCACTTAGTGCTACAAAGCCACCATTATCTTTTTTATCCTCTTGTATCACTATTGGATAGGGCCTCTTGCAATTAACATAAGTACTCATCTTTTTCTTTGTCCCAGGTACTCCGCTGAATAACTGTCCTGAAAACCATTCTTTATCAAATTCACATGCTCAATTCTTTCCAAATGAATCTTCTATAGCACAGCTATTTGCACTCTACATTTTTAAATATAGGTCACTACTCTTTCTTTTTTTGTATGCATATATGAGACCATTTACATTTAAAGATAATACAGAAAGTGCCATTAAAAAGTTATTATTCACACCTTTTATATGTAACAGCTTTTTGTTAAATATCTAGTTCCACATTTTACATTACATGCATACAATGATGTTTGGCAGGTTGAACTTTTTATAGAATTGCTTCTCGTAATATCCATTTGAGCCTATGTCATATCTTACAAAACTTTTTGTTTTATTGAAAGCTCTCAAACAAAAAAGCAAACACAACCTCAATATGCCCCTAAAACCTATTACTTAATACTAACAAAGAAAACTGTACATCTTCAGATATTAAAGTTTTATCCTCCTAATAGGAATGACTGCTCCAGAATGACAGCCACACTCACAGTCTTGGATTAACCTAAAAGGAAGGTTATCCATGCTAAGAGGCATGGTGCAACCTGCTGTCTGGTTTTGTCTTATCTTTATTACTCTCCCAGACTGTGAAAATACTTGAATGCTTTCAGAAGACATTATCTCCTAGTCAGTGAAAGAAAGAAGCATTCTGTGGACACTGTACACATTGTCAAAGATTGGCAAAATCCAAACAATATACCAGCAGGAACACATGCATTGTTTATATCATCAGGTTTTATGCTAATTGTGGAACTGATTGGGTGATTTATCTTGCGACATTCACCTGCTCAGCCTTTTATAATGGGCAAACTTCGACACCCTTGAGATTATGCATATCTGAACACTGCAGTGATATTAGGACCACAAAAACAAGTAATGCTTTATATAAACATTCAATGGCACACAAGAATGCAAGCTTTAGATTTATTATCATAGACAGGATTGTGAGAAATAGGACAAATAAAGCTGGATGGCACTCTATATTAAATGCAAAAGAAAAGAAGTGGATCATCAAGTTGGGTGGTTTATTTCCACCAGGTCTAAATGAAAATCTATGAATACCCATTGAGCTTTAATTTTGTTTCTACCTTATAGTATAAAAGGGATTGAATTTCATTGTGATTTTTATTGACAGTGATGAAGGCTATTTAAATTTTTTCAGCTGAAACATGTTTGTTACTGCGCTACTCATATATGCTTTAATAAAGCATTTACATACCACAGTTTGCTGGCCTTCTTGTTTTCTGTTTTAAGCTAATAGCTGTACCTAGACTTTATAAAATAACTGTATACATATTCTTTGAAAACAATGTATGTTAAACTGAATAAAATCACAACTTTATACAATAATTCTTCCCATTTTTCTTATTAAAAAATATGTAATAAAAGAAAATTATTTTTATATAAATTTATGTTCTTATTTGGTTACAGGATGAATCAATGTATTACATTTGGATGAAACCAGCTGAACATAACTGAATACGGCTTTTTTCCTTTTTTTTGGAAAATACATCTTCCCAGAAACCTGAAGTGAGAATTTTGCATCTTCATACCCCCTTACTTATATATACTAACTCTGCAGTCGCTCAACCATGGAGAAAATAAGTAATACAAAACAGTGAACCATTACCAGCACTGTATTTGAAACCGCGCGGCTAATGATTTTCTATAAAAAACTACAATCGACAAGATAATTAATGAATTGCAACCTCATCCGCTTTACACTTCAAAGGTAAGGAAATAATTCTTATTTTTTATTTTTATTCTTCTTTACATATCTCTCAAACTAAAGAAACTTACTGAAAGCCAATTCACAATCTGCTACACTAAAACAGAGAAAAATCTGCTGTATATATATATATATATATATATATATATATATATATATATATATATATATATATATATATATCAAGTTAGAAAATACTGAAAATGAGAGAAATAGCAGTTACCTTAGTATAATAACGAAATGTGTATATAATCAAACAATATACAACAAATTAAACTGTGCAGGAGGAGATGGGGTGTAAAGATTTACTTTACAATAAATGTGCAAACCCCACGCCTCGCAAGTACGGTATGCCCGGCCAAACCAAAACGAAAGAAAACACAAGGGGCCAGCATGTGCAGCTATAAATATTTTTAATATATAATAGTAAGACTTAAGGCATGTAATGCCACTAGAAAGATTTAATCCAATTCAAACCTGTTTCGGCTAAGCAGCCTTCCTCAGTGAAAAAGCAAATTACATCCTTACTGCACTTCATGAATATTTATACATACCAGCAACCAATCGGAAAGTGGTATAGTCCAAACCTAAGGCTAGTGTTTTCATTATTACTGAAAACATATGTACAACAAAGTTTTTGTTGTTATAAAGAAAGACCTATAATGTCCCATATACATGAAACATATAACAAATATAAGTACATATGTATATATATTAAGATACATAAAAATAGTAAATAACAAATAAGTAAAGAACCTGTGAATATTATGTTTAGGTGGAGATGTCTAACAAATCATGAGGTCCTAAGTACCATAAGTATGAGTATATTATGCAGTTTGTACACATTATTCCCCAAAAACAGAACTACATTGATCAATAATATGTCCAAAAGAATATACTGATATGGTTAGTAATAATCAAGAGTACAGTATATGCTTATTAGATAATAGTTAATACAAAAACATGCATGTATAGCTGAGAGTCAATCCAAATGAATAAATATGGTTTACAAATATCACAGATCATTTTCGTATAATTCCGACTCTAAGTAGTATACAACAGTTATCTAGTATAAGCTATTTCATTGACTAAGCACACAAATCCCACTATTCGCAAATTATAGTACCATCTCATAATAAACATCACAACTATCAATGATATATTCCATATTAAAAAATAATTCATATATTACCTAACCACATAGTCTATACAATAATAAAAATATATAGTATAAGTTATAGATATCTGATTCTTAAATCAGACTAATTCAATTCCACAGGCTAATCGTGGTACTGGCATTCTTTCAAAATTATAGATGGTCATTAAGGCCAGGGGGAAAGAGAGCCCCAAGGTGAATAATCCAATATTTATCCTTATGGTTCAAAATACTATGCCAACCCTGTTGGTTACTCCTATCTCCAGTGATATCTCCAGTGATTTTGTCTATAATCATAAACAAGAATTTTGCATTATGATGTTTAGCAGTATGTCGATGCAGAGCATTAGTCTCTCTTATTGTGTATATCAATTTTATGTTCCCCCATTCTAACCCGTAATGAGCGTGACGTTTGCCCAACGTAAAATGCTGAGCATTGACATGTTGCCAGACATATAACCCAACTGCTGCTGCAGTTACCAAAGACTCTGAGGTCATAGACTCGACTCGTATTAGTACTCGTAAATTGTTTAAGTTTACTTACTTGGTTACAAGATGTACAATGTCCACATGGAAAGGTGCCAAGCAGTTGGTCCCCAGAGATAGTAATTTGTCTGTAGATGGCTCCCCCACTTTCTTTATGTTTGTAATGTGAGAATAGTGCTCCTAGGGTTTTTTCCCGTCTGTAGGAAAACTGACATTTGGGGCCCAAAATATCTCTGAGATGATCATTGGCTAATAATATATTCCAATTTGCATCAAGGGTACTTCTAATAACATTATGGTTTCTGCCATAAGTAGTAACAAATCTCAATGGGGATTCTTGTTTTGATGATTGGCAAGTCTTGTATTCCAGTAATGTGTTCCTATCCTGTTTATCTGACCATATGCTGGCTGACAATGTCAAATCGATTATAGCCTCTGTTCAAAAATCTGTTTTGGACATCCACTTTGGCTTCATCAAAATCCCTTGCGGAAGAACTAATGCGTTTAATCCTAAGAAATTGGGATTTTGGTATATTGCTGATGGTGTGGCGCGGGTGCATACTAGATGCATGAAGTAACGTATTGTATTGTGGATATTTCCTATGAATTTTGGTACTCAATGTATGATCATTGTTCCTATAGATTGTGACATCCAGGAAATCAATAGTTTTGGGGTTATATGTTATAGTGAATTGTATGCCCCAGATGTTACTATTGAGATATTCCACAATCTCCTGTAAATATATCGGATCAGCATGCCACACCACCCAGCAATCATCAAGGTATCTGCGCCATATATCTATTTCAACCATATATATGTTGTGGAGTGGGTTATATATCAGACATTCTTCCAAATATGCCATGAAAAGATCGGCGTATATGGAGGCAAAAGATGCCCCCATAGCAGTACCTTGAAGTTGCCAATAGCATTCTCCCTGAAAGTAAAAAACGTTTTTATTTAACACATGTTCAGCCATGCAGATGATCAATGTATTGAGGCCTGGTGGATATAGTTTGGCATTTTCTAACCAATATTGTAAAGCCTGCAACCCTGCCCAATGGGGTATGCTGGTGTACAATGATTTAACATCCAACGTACACATAAGCCAATGTGGTTCCAATTGTGTGTCTTGTATAATCTGTAGGAACTGTGTCGTGTCCTGTATTCTGGCCCTGACATTTTTCAATAATGGTTGAAGTTGTTGTGTCAAAAACACAGAGAGTGATTCAGTAAGTGAGCCAATACCTGATACAATAGGTCTATCTGGTGGTTTAGAAATAGACTTGTGAATTTTAGGAAGCAAATACAGAATCTGTTTCTGAGGATCCATCACTGTGAGGTGTTTTGCCGTGTTTTGTGTAATAATACCTTCTTCCACAGCCAGGTTAAGAAATGTATCAATTTCTTTTTTGAAATTAGTGGTGGGATCTATAGACATATGCATATAGCATTTCATGTCTGATAATTGATCCAAGCCTTCCTTAAGATAATAGCTCATATTCAAGATCACAACTGCCCCTCCTTTATCAGCCGGTAATATTGATATGTCATGATTATTTCTTAGTTCAGCCAAAGCCATTCTTTCGGATGTAGTAATATTTTCACCCATGATACGTGATTCAAAATGTGGGAAATGTAGATCCCTTAAAACTGATTGTTGAAAAATGTGCACATGTTTATTCATTGGAGGTTGAAACTGAGATTTATGAAATTTGAAATCAGTAGGTCTTTGAGATATTTGGGAAGTTTGGTCTGAAAAAAATATTTTAAGATTAAGGTTACGGCAAAAATCCATAACATCAGACACAATATTATATTCATCACAAAAGAAACTTGGTACAAATCTCAAATCTTTATTCAATAGTTGTTCTTGTTCATTGGTTAAAATAACACCAGACAAATTTAGTACATTTTTATATTCAGATTTTATTGTCTCAATAAAGTTTCTATCAATCCCTCCACTGAGTCTTTTCTACTTACCATATTTATGTTTTCAGCCACCCCGCCACCTTTTTCCCTTTCTAAAGGGAGTGTGGAGTTGGACTCTTTTCGCATTGGTGAGTCTTGGAACTGTACACTCTCACTATCAGTGTAGGAGGACTCCTCCCCCGAAGTACTGGTCATAGATTTGTCTTTGTGTTTCAGTATGGACCTGGGTCTTTTTCTGGTTCTGCCCCTTGTCAATCCTTGATTTGTCTCCATAAATCTAACAGATCTATGGATGTCAAATGGCTTTAATGACCATCTATAATTTTGAAAGAATGCCAATACCACGATTAGCCTGTGGAATTGAATTAGTCTGATTTAAGAATCAGATATCTATAACTTATACTATATATTTTTACTATTGTATAGACTATGTGGTTAGGTAATATATGAATTATTTTTTAATATGGAATATATCATTGATAGTTGTGATGTTTATTATGAGATGGTACTATAATTTGTGAATAGTGGGATTTGTGTGCTTAGTCAATGAAATAGCTTATACTAGATAACTGTTGTATACTACTTTATTAGAGTCGGAATCAAACGAAAATGATCTGTGATATTTGTAAACCACATTTATTCTTCATTTGGATTGACTCTCAGCTATACATGCATGTTTTTGTATTAACTATTATCTAATAAGCATATAATGTACTCTTGATTATTACTAACCATATCACTATATTCTTTTGGACATAATGTGTACAAACTGCATAATATACTCATACTTATGGTACTTAGGACCTCATGATTTGTTAGACATCTCCACCTAAACATAATATTCACAGGTTCTTTACTTATTTGTTATTTACTATTTTTATGTATCTTAATATATATACATATGTACTTACATTTGTTATATGTTTCATGTATATGAGACATTACAGGTCTTTCTTTATAACAACAAAAACTTTGTTGTACATATGCTTTCAGTAATAATGAAAACACTAGCCTTAGGTTTGGACTGTACCACTTTCCGATTGGTTGCTGGTATGTATAAATATTCATGAAGTGCAGTAAGGATGTAATTTGCTTTTTCACTGAGGAAGGCTGCTTAGCCGAAACCGGTTTGAATTGGATTAAATCTTTCTAGTGGCATTACATGCCTTAAGTCTTACTATTATATATTAAAAATATTTATAGCTGCACATGCTGGCCTCTTGTGTTTTCTTACTTTACAATAAAACCAGTGCAGTAAAAATAACTGAAAACTATAAAAGGTAAAAGACTTTTTTGTGCTCTTTTCTTCTCCCTTCCCTCATTTTGATAGCCATCACAGTGCCCCATGTCCTTTGCTTAGCCTACTGGCTTTCCAATCTACCCTGGCCCAATGGCCAAATTTAAACCAGGGCAAGTGAGGATCTTTAGATGTTCTGTGGCAGGGTCAGTTCTGTCCTACATCAAGCTGGGAAGTTTTCTTATTTTTGACATGCCCTGTTTTGTCTCTCTCTCCTTCCTCTGGGTGAGACCTGTGATACATCGAAGGGTGGCAGGGTCAGTTCTGTCCTACATCAAGCTGGGAAGTTTTCTTATTTTTGACATGCTCTGTTTTGTCTCTCTCTCTCCTTCCACTGGGTGAGACCTGTGATACATCGAAGCGACAGGCATGTAATGGTATGTGCTGTATTTCTCCCCACTTCCACAGTAGGTCAGTCATGTCTCTACCCTTTCACATTTAGACCACGCCTCTCCATTTCACTTTCTCCAGTCTTCAGCAAGGATCATCATAGGAAATGCCCAGAGGCCCACCCTCCATTCCACGGCTGGTAAAGACCATTCCTCCTTGCTGCTCCGTTAGTCAACTGAGCCAATAATCGAACCTGGGATGTCTGGGCTGTAGTCAGGGCTTTATCCCTCTATGCCACTACAGCAGCTTAAAGGGTAAAATCTTTAACATAAGAGATGTAAAACACTGAAGCAGAAAATGCACCTTTATGTTAAAGACAATAATTAAAACCAGTAGCAGAGAATAATTTGTAGCCAATGTCAAAAGTTTTTCCATTTTTAACAACAGTAGAGGAATGTTAGTATACTGAAACAATGATAGAAAACAGCATTGTCTACTGGCCATCATAACATAAGGAGTAGCCTGGAGAAATCACCAATAACCAAAAAATGTTATTGCAACGAAAGCAGTTCCAGTAAATCATCTGAAAGTAGCTGTCAAATACTAAACGTATCCATCAAAATTTTATTTTTATTTATGAACAACCTTTTTTTGAAACAACATACAACAGCAATAAAAACAAAGTTCAATATAGTATACAAGTAACAGTGAAGTTAAATGTAGGAAGCTTATCTAATTACATTATTAAACAGAATACTTTATGGAACACTTACTACCTTTTTGGGTTGGCTTTAGCACACTGAAAGGTGTTTTGTGCATTATTTTGTACCATAGTTTCAAAATACACTGGACAGTAAAGACTGTTTTAAAGAAGCAACTTCCTTAAACATCTTTATAAGATTTCTGAGATACATGACAGACTTTACTTGCTTAACTGAAAAAGGATGTTGGACAGACCAGTCATTGCTGTTGTAGCTATAGCAACAACTGTTTCTTAAGAATTACTAAAGTTTAGAGGGCTACAGTTTCAGCAGTCTTAGCAAATCAAAACACCTTATTTTTCCCTTAGAGTCAGTTTAAAGTAGTTGGAATCTGAGACAGCCCTGAATTTTCGTATAATATGCACCAAATAGCTATTGGCCCTAACTGCTAAGGTATTCAACATACATACTATTTCTCCAAATCAATTCAGTGACCTCTCTCTCTGTGAAAAGAAAGTGCTTCTACAAGCAAAACAGACTTCTGAGGGAAAAAAAAGGAATGCAGGTGCAGTCAAAACTTGCTGGATCAGCCTTCAGAATAAAGTACAGTCAAATCTATAAAAGAGAGTGGCTGACCTATGTGCTGGTGACAGAGTATCTGAGTGTATGATGACCTATGTGCTGGTGACAGAGTGAGTGTATGATGCCAGAATGTCTACAACATTGCAGGAATCCTCACTACCCAACTTCATACCTTTTTTCTTTATAAACAAAATGATTTATTTACATTTCTCACATGGAACAAAATTCACTGACCCTTCTGACATTGCCAACATACTGGCTGACAGGTTCAGTGCAAATTCCCCACCACCACCACCTACAGGGTCTATTACCATTCCAGGGGGTTGTGTAAGTGCAATTATTACTGTTACGTTGGTTAACAAGGCTCTATCTAAAGCTAAAACCACTGCCTCCATGGGACCAGATGGTGTCCCAGGCTGTGTCATACGCGAGCTCCAAAAGGAATTAACCCCGCATCTTAATACCCTGTTCAGTCTTAGCCTTTCCACAGGATATGTGCCCATAGAATGGCACACGGCAATGGTGGTCCTGCTATACAAAGGTGGGGCCACAACTGACCCTGGGAACTACCGACCAATAAGCCTGACCAGTCTGATCTGTAAGGCTATGGAGCGAATCATTATGGAACTCATAAATGGAGAGATTGGGAACCTCCAGTCGCTTGACCCCACACAGTTCGGTCCTCGTCAAGGGCAGATCATGCCTCCTGAACCTGGTAGATTTCTTTGAGACAGTTACTCAGGCTATAGATAAGGGAAAGGAGGTACACACGGCTTACCTTGACCTTGCTAAAGCATTTGACACCATTCCCCATTCAGGTATTATTGATAAGCTCACCAGCCTGGGCATAAACCCTTACATCACAAGATGGATTGCAAACTGGCTCTCAGATAGATCCCATAAAGTAAGAGTAGCGGGATCTATGTCCAAATCCAGACCAGTAACGAGTGGTGTGCCTCAGGGCTCTGTCCTGGGGCCCCTCCTGTTTGGCATATACTTCTCAGAAGTACAGGCAAGCACGGAAGGACTGTGGCTGACTAAGTTTGCGGAAGACTGCAAACTGGGTGCTATAATAGAGTCTCCGGCCAACATGGAGATCCTCCAGAAGGGCCTAAATAAGACTGATGCATGGTGTCAAAGCCACGGTCTCAAGCTAAATGCAAAAAAATGCATAGTAATCCCCTTTGGAAAAACCAGAGTACCCGCAAACTACAACATAGGAGGTAATCCCCTGAAATCTGAAGAAGAAATAAGGGATCTAGGGACCCAAGTAGATAGTCAGCTTTCCTTTGATAACCATGTTGCCAAAGTGGTTAGAAAATCCTTCTATGTGACCCTTCTGATCACGAAAGGGTTCACATCAACATCTAAGGATGTAATGGTGCCCCTCTACTCTTCCCTCATCAGACCCATTATTGAGTACAATGCACCAATTGGAATGTACCTGGCTAGACATCTCCATTAGCTGGGAGAGACCACAGAGGTACCTAACCAAGAGGATTACTGGCCTCAAACAGTTGCCCTGTGCAGCACGATTGAAAAAGCTAAGACTGTTCTCTGTTGCATACCGCTTTCTCAGAGGCGATCTCTGTCTAACGTACAGTGCCATGTCCAACCCAGAATTGTTGAACATGCTCCATCTTAGCAAAACCAAATCTACTCGAGCTACACGCTCTAGGGATATAAACCTCAACACAACAATGAATAGAACATGTTGGTGGGATAGATTCCCTTCGTAGCGACTTCCCTTACTATGGAACAGGGTCCCGATCTACATAAGACAGAGCCCCTCACTATCACTCTTCAAGAGGAACCTTGATGAGTGGATGGGTAACAGAAAGTTCACACCGGGGATCACACCAACAGCACTACTAAATAGGGGCCAAGGGTACTAGCTGCTAGTACAAGGGTCTAGGGAACTACTAAAGGGGCAGTGAATACCGCACAATGTGGCTGGGCTAATATATGCCTTCGGGCAGATAGCCCAGTACCAACCTATGAACCTATATACAGTTCTTGTTAAGTCTTCATGCATGGTACACTCTTTTCTGTTGACTCGTCCTCCATTAATTATTTTTATAGCACATTTATTTACTCTATTTATCACAGGGTATTGCATAGCATTTGCATCATCTGCACATTAACCTTGTTCATACACAGTTTTACATTCATTCTTCCCTGCAGGAATGGAATTTATCATCTCTTGCCCTCATAGGTTTTCTTTTTCTTCCTTCAGATATACTTTTCGCCTTTTATCTTTTTCCTTTTCTTTTCTTCCTGCTCTCCATTTTGTTCCTCCCCCTTTTGTAATATGGCCATGTTTCTCCCCCATATTATGGTATTGTTGCACTTGCTGGGCCTATTCCCATTTAAGCTATTTTTCATTTTGTATTTGGCTTACTCTATACCTCATTAGTTCCCTCTCTGACTTTTAAATACTATCCATTATTTTCCTTGACCTCCTCCATTCTTGGTGTCTAATTTGTTTTCCATTATCTGGTTATATTTTTCCTGACAGCAAATGGGTTTAAAACTATCAGGGCCTGGAAGTAAAGTGGCTCCTGTAAGTCTTCCACCTAGTTCAAACAGAAGATTATTTCCATAAGCTCCTTCATACCCTAACATTTCTTGAATCAGGATCTAAAATATCATTTAAAATCATCCTAACCTACTGCATGACCAAAACATATGCTTCCAGTCCCTCTTTGGTCCTTTACATCTCCAACAGTACTGGCTTGCCTTGGGGAACATTTTGTACAATCTGCATGGAGTATAAAAAATACTTGAGAAGAGACTTTTAAGACAACAAATAGTCTTAATTTTCTTGATTTTGTTGTTATCTTTGAAGCCTTGTATAGCTCTATCCATTTCTCTACTGCAATTATTCTGTTACCCTCTGCCATGTCTGTATTTATGCTATTTTCCTTCCATCCTTCAACGGTGCCCTGTAGAGCCTACTAATCAGCTTTCTACTGTTTGCCTCTTCTGATCTCACTTTTAACAATAGGTTCACTAATTCTGTTCTTTCCCAATTTTGTCTTTTAATGTCTGTATCATTTTCTGAAAAATTAGAATAAACCTCTATATTTCAAAATTTCTCTCCAATTTGGCTTACATAGTTTCATGAAGTCTTGGCAGTCCCTCTTTTTTGATCCTTCCTGTAGTTGCTCCAGATAATATACATTTCTCTTATTCTCATAATTGTCATAGCTTGGTGCTTCTCTAATTAGACTCTGCTCTCAAGCCAAATGGCTATATTTCAAATCCCTAGTTCTGATATTCTCTCATTTTGAGTCGTCACATTAAATTCCTATATATTAATAATAAATAGATTTCCCTCTGTTCACTTCTTAATGCTTGTGACTATATGTTTATCTTTCCTCTTACTGGGGTATAACCTCCCTGCTTAAGCATCATCCATTTCCACTTTGACTCATAATTACTATTCATAGTTACTATTCATAATGACACTGTTGTGCTACCCTGTGATATTCTTGAAAGTGTGGCAATGCTAGTTCACCCTGTAGGTAAAATCAAATTTGTCCATTGTACCCTAGGATCCTTATCTTTCCAAATGTATCAACATCTCTCTCTTTACTTGCTGCCAGAGCCTCTTCCTTGGGTCAGATATAATTACTAGGGCATATATATTATTAAAGGGACAATAAACAATGGTGCTACTCTCATTTTCCATCTTTTTATCATTTTGAATATCTTTTCCTTTACTTCATTCCAGGATTCTACCACTGAAGCTTTTGCCAAATTTGATATCTATACCCCTCAATATTTAAGCTTTGCATGTCCCCACAATTGTGGATAGTCTACGAATTTCAACACTGGTTCAAATGTTTACATTAACTGTTTTAGTATTATCTTCATTTATCTCATACCCAGATAACTGTGTAAATTCCATTAATATTTTAAAATAACTGTGGTATACACAGTTCCAGGCTAGTAATATAGAAAATAACATCATTGGCAAAGTTAGCCAGGTTTTCTTCTTCCCCCATAGCAATTTTACCCCCTTACTGTAGATTGTAGCCAATGGTTCTAAGTATACAGCAAAAAGCAATGGGGGTAGAATCCTTGCCTAGCCCCTCTCCCTATCTTAAACTGCTGTCTAATTTTGCTATTAATCTTCAAAACTGCACTGGATTCTCTACATATCCTCATAGCCAACGGTTCTAAGTACATATCAGATAGTAATGGGAATGGAATCTTTGCCTAGTTACTTTCCCGATCTTAAATTGCTGCCTACTTTTTGCTATTAATCTTTTTCGAAACCACACTGGAGTCTCTATATATCCCCTGCAGGATTTTGACAGTCACTTGGGAAGACCATTGTGCCAAGTATTACCCAGAAATACCTCCCATGGGTTCTGGTGAATGCTTTCTATGCATCTAGCCCTATCGAAACCAGACTCTTATTACTTCCCTCTGCTTTCATGTATATCATGTGTGTTTTTAATACGTTATCAAATGTTTGCATGCCTTTTACAAATCCAGAGTGATCCATACCTATAATCTTAGGGAGGATTTCTGACATTCTGTTTGCCAGTATGCCTGGAAAAACATTATAATTGTGGTGGAGTACTGACACCAGTCAGTAGGAACCTAAACTAGCTAGATCTTTGTCCTCTTTTAATATCACTGATATTACTGCTTTCCTCCAAGACAGTGGAATATTTTTTGTTGTATTACCTAATTAAACAACTCTAACCACATCAAGATTAACTGTTGGAGGCACTCCTTTCACAATTATACTGAGAGACGATACTGCCCTGGAGATATTCCTGTATCCTACTTTTCCATTTGTTCTTCAATTTCAAGCTTTGAGACTAGTCTGAAAAATTCCTGCCCCTCCTCTGCTATCATTGGGACCCTCAAAAGATTCTTAGCTTTACCACCCAGTCATATCCCTTCCTTTGTGCGGTATACAAATCCCTATAATATTCTCTCAATATTTCTATTATATCTCTTAGCTCCTTGAAAACTCTTCCTGGTTTCAGATCCCTCATTTTTATTCTACTTCTCTTCACTTTCTGCTACTGTAATTTTCCTGCTAGTAATTTTTGCATCATTGGTGTATTTTCAAAGAAAGGTAGTTTAAGGGTCATACATATTCTGCTTTCTAATTCCTTTAGTTTAGACATGTCCAACCTGCAGCCCGCGGGCCACATGCAGCCCTCAGAGCTCTTCCATGCGGCCCTCAACCTCTAACTGCAACATTGATGTACGCATGCCCCAAAACACTTTTTTTGTTTTGTGTTTTTCGCTCCCGTGACCTGTAATGCTAATGTCGGTGTGCGCATGCACCAAAGCACCCTTCTAGTTTTGTTTTTGAGCCAAAAAAGGGTTAGTGTGTTTACGCCATTATTTTGCGCTGAACAATCAGTGTGTGTGTGTGTGTGTGTTCTCACTGAAGAGGGACTCATGTATGGATTTGCCGCTGTTGCCTTTAAAAGGGACAGTAATTACTTGTGTTAATAGGTAAGTACGGAGTGAGTGAGTGCATGCATGAAAGCAGAATTGTGTACGTGAAAGTAGAAGAAGAGTGTGTGTGTGTGTATGTGTGTATGACCGAGAGAGATGCATGCACAAAGAGGCTAACAATGATCAGTCTACCTACTGAACACAAACAAGTTAGCTCAAAAATACATCATACATTAAGAGTACACTTTCATTAAATTGGGGCTTTCCTGACAGGGAGAGTGTTGTATTGAACATGAACACATACCTCTTTACTGTATGGATTTTTAAAGAATGTCTGGATTTTTGCCTCATCTTCCAATTTGTGTCTTTTGCTTAGGAAATAAAAGTAGTCATCCAAGGTAATGCAGTTCCAGGGAGTACGAATGAGACAGCGGCCTAGGGTTAATGGGTCAGTAGTGGATTGACTATGTGGGACTGTAGCATATAAAGTTGTATTGTTTTTTCAGACAAACAAAAAATCACCCAGTACTGTCTTGTCATTAGTGGGTTCTAAGCAGTGGTAGATTGGACAACAGTAAGCATAGCTTTGGCGGATCATCAATACTGGCAAATCAAGTGGGCACAATGTCATTTTTTAAATGTTGGGGATTTTAGTGTGTATGTGTGTGCTTATGTGCTGGGAGTGCTGCAACAGTGGATGATTATTAAAGACAGAGACGGACTGTGGAGAATGTTTCTTTGTTTCAAAACCTAATACTTGGGTACGCATGCCAGAAGTAGATTTTTTAAGACATAGCTTCTTGCCATTTGCAGTGGATAGATATTTACATTTAATGGACAATGTATTAGCGTGGGCCTGTGGGGTTCTGAAGGATGCCAAGTCTACCACTGCCAATGTCTTGTAAAGTGACCTGGAAATGGATATTGGGATGTTACTGAAAAAATATAGTAAGTGGGCTTAGAAATATAGTTTAAACAAAGTGTACTTTCAATTTACAGGCCATAATTTAATTTATTTCAGGCAGTCCAGATACTGGTAGATTGTATACCATTAGACTTAATTAGGGAGAGCTGTCATTCTGGGGAAACAAGCAGCCCTAGTTTCAATGAAACCTCTGTAGTTGCTTGCAGGTAGGAAGTTCCAGGATGTTGATGCAATGTGTTTTATTTATTATTTTTAATGCATTTGTCATTTCAAGGCATGGTTTTCTTTGATGCAAAAGAAAGCAGGACTGAATGAGCCATATCATGTTTAACTGACAATAATGGGATAGAAAGATTATAAGTGATGTATAATGTTTGCAGCTACAGCTGTTTCAATGGTGTCTGTGATGCATAACTATTTTTGGGTCTGTGTCCCACTTTTATTTTCCGCTTTGTCTAGATTTCTTGCTCTAAGGTTGAAAAGTATGGTTCCATGCTAAATCAGAAGTTGTATTTACCTTGGAAGACTTTTCGGCGTAATTATGAAAAACAGAGCCTTTTTAATATCTCTGCTTATTTCCAATATAAACTGCCATGTAACCTTGCAAATAACCTTCTTATTAAGCTACTTTACTTCTTTTGGAATTGACAGGTATGATTAATCTGTTTGGACATAAGCATAGAGTGCTAATGTGACTTTGATTTCTTGCAGCAGTCTGTGGTTTACATAATCACAATAACTTTTCTGTGTTTCTGGGTGTGTAATCAATTAAACAGTTTTAAAGATGTTTTCCAAAAATTAATAAATATATAATAAATAAATAATCCTCTCTACACTTTGAGCTATTGACAAAGGCTGGGAATTTGTTTTTTTTCAAAAGCGAAGGTCAGCATTACAGCTCAGTAAACTGTCAGTCTGTGAGTAACTTCTGCACAAATTAAAATGTCTGAATATCAAATGGCTTTAGATTGGAGAGAAGTTTATTTTTATTTATTTGATTTTATTTTACATTTGTTTACCGGGAAAGTCCGACTGGACACAGGTCCATTTTCAGCGGAGGCCCGGGGAGAAAAGCTCCAAAAATAACACAAAACAATATAATACAATACATGAGAGAGAGAGAGACAGCAAATTATAGATGTAGTACTCATACAATATGGCAGAGATTACATCTCGTAACAGTGAGAATCATTGAGGTACAGAATAAACTTAAAAACATTTTTTTTTAACAGTTATAATTACAGCAAGGCAAATATCAATGAGTTAAGTTTTTAGGACAAAGCTGTTTGTACATAGCTGAAGCTCTGAAACAATCTTTTGGTATGGATTAACCTGGGGATTGACACAAGTTATATGTTTACACCAGTATGTAGCATTATAGTTTATGGTTTTCTTATTGATTTACTTTTTGCTGAGCAGTTGTTTGTTGATTTACTGATGGTCCTTTTGGTGGTTGGAAATTACATGAATGAATCCATCTCTATTATGATTTTTTTTTCAGATATTTTGACTTCCAGACAATTTCATTCAGTGAGTGTGTGTCATGTGATTACTGATAGGGTTACCACCTGTCCCACTTTGCGAGGGACAGTCCCTCTTTGGGCAGTTGTGTCCTGACAAAAAATTATAAAAATGGCAAAATGTCCTGAGATTTTTAGGACAAAATTATTTCCTATATTTTATGTAATAGTTGCATAAAACAATTATTCTGTATCTGAAATACCTAAATGTTATAAGAAACAGAATAAGCAACTAAAATGCTACAAAAATAAGCTTTTATTTAGGCAAAAAAGTTAAGTTCTATCCTTTGTACTGGCTGTGGGTATGTGTCTGCCTGTAAAATCTGATGTTTGTACCAAAAAATGTCCCACTTTGGCCATTTGAAAAGGTGGCAACCCTAATTACTGAGGTTGCCTATTTTACAATTAGGGGCTTTTGTGTGTGTGTGTGTGTGTGTGTGTGTGTGTGTGTGTAAGAGAGAGAGAGATTTAATATGTACATTGAATATAATTTTGCAAATGGAATTCTTAGTTAAACATGCCCCTCTTCTTGGGCAACTAGACTTGAGTAACCAATATTAGATCTTAGCCATCCAGCTGGGAAAGGTTAGTATGTGGATTTTCCATCTGGTTTGATGAAGGCTATGCTACTTACCCAAGGACTACATTTATGGCTATCCATCCAGCCATCGTGTTGCTGAACTACATTGTTTGATAATGAGAGGAGCTTTTTACAGAAACTGAAGGTTTTTGTGTCACGAACCTGTCCATGAGAAGTGGCTTGTTTATGTTGCAGTGAAGGCTGTGGTCTTTGTAGTGAGCGTTTTAAGTATAACCAGTATTTCTGAGGTAGAGGACGTCTCTTAAGGCAGGATCTTTCTTAGCCTGGAAAGCAAGCCAATGATGAAATTTATAGGGGCCAGTGAGAGACAGAGGAAAGCAAGAAGCTTTTTAGTCTGTTTGGATAACCAAGTGAACTTAGTCCTTTGATCTTTTTTGTCAGAAATGGTTTTAGTCTTTCTTTCGGCAGGGTGTTTTGCTGAGGCACATGTCAAAAGGGGCATTGCACTCAATAATGGCTCTTGTAAAGGAAGAATACAGGGATGTTATGACCTCCTTTGTCCCTGGATGAGATACCCTTCCTAATGAAATGGGCCATGTAAAAATCTTTCCTTACAATGGAGACAATGTGGTGGTCAAAAGTCAGGTTTCTATCAACCTGGGTGCCCAAGTACCATACGACTTATTGCGTGCTTACAACATTGTTATTAATGTGATAATTTGTGGGGACATCACTTTCCTCAAAGGGGATGATGATGCATTTTTTGGCATTTAGCTTGAGGCCATATTTCTGGCACCAGTTATTTGTTTGGGTGAGACCCTCTTGTAGCTTATTCAGAATTGTTTTATTAAGTCAGTAATGTGAATTCTTCACTTTATTGCAAATTTGTTGGGTTATTTTTGTGGATTATAGTATTGTAGGACTGCTGATGTTGACATTTTATGTAGTTGGACTGCTGGAATGGTTTTCCCAGTGAGAAATGCTAGTGCTGTAGTGAATATCTGTGTATTTGTAAAAAAAAAAATAAAAAAATAAATAAATATATATATATATATATATATATATATATATATATATATATTAACTAAGATGTTAGAGTTAACTGTTAGATTAGAGAATTAGAATTTTAAGGCAAATATTAGGCATTTATTGCATTTATTCATTGTTCAAATGCACCTACAGTACAGCCAGGAGGTCGACTGTGGTCTTCCGGAGCAACAAAAGAGTTAACTATATGATATATTTTATATGCGGCCCCAAGACCATTTCTGTTCACTCAATGCGGCCCCAGCAAGCCAAAAGGTTGGACACCCCAATCTTCCCTCTCAATTTCCCTTAACTCTTTTCTTCTTCCTTGCAATTCCTTCAGTTTCTCAGGTTTGGTTATTTTAAAATCCCTCTTCCCCTCATTAAACCTCTTCTCATATTATTTTCTGCAAGTTATCTTTAATATGGTTCAAATGGATCTATTTTATAAAATTCACTGTACAAATCAAAATGCAGAAAATCTAATTTGAAAAGCTCGAAACTGCAATATACCGGCGATCAAAAAAAAAAAACAAAAAACAAAATCAGCTTTTATGCTAGGGGCAAGCCTGGCTACCTGGCTATGTCCCTTACCACCTGCTACTTGTATATACCAAGTTAGAGCTGGGAAAAAGGCAACCCTCCACTCTCTGCTGTACTGTGATCTTGGGCTAACAGCTACTGGCATATGTCAATGTTTTGCAGTTACAAACGTTTGAGTTAGATTTTCTGTATTTTGACAACGTGCCCATTCGATACTTATTAGGTGTACAGAATTCCAATAAACTATTGATCTGATGTTGTCATTTTCATTCGTTCCTCAACCTGTGGGATTCAGATCCAAATCTCGAATATGACTAGGATGCTTTTTTACAGCTTAGGATCTGTCTCTCGAGCTCCTCACGTACTCATAATGCCTTGTCCTCCAGATTACCTCAGATCTCTTTTGCAGCATTTGAAAACAGTTGGGATTGTCACCTGTCGAGTCTCCACTGGGATTGTGAGTGGTTTAAAATGTATTTAGAGTTAAACTTTGATGTTATTCTCTTTATTAGCCTCCTCCTTACTCTTCTACTTACTTTATTATTTTTGTGGTTTTCTGTGTACTTTAAATAATTTTATACCCTCTGGTATACCTATCCTTCTACCATTGTTGTTAGTTTTTCTACTTTTTTTTCTATCTTTCTTTTTTAAAAAAAAATATGGTACTTACGTATTATCACAACCACATTCTAAACAATGTCTCACTTTTCCGTAACTTCGCAGAATGTGCTGATGTTTATCTCATAATTTTCGGGTTGTTCCTAATAAAGTGTTTTGTTTTCTGGCAGTTGTGGAGGATTGAATCCTCTATTTTTTTTTTTTTGGGGGGGGTTCCCTAATAAAATATTTGGTTTTCTGGCAATCGTTGAGGATTGAAGTACCTAAGTAATGACATACCTTTTAATGTAGACTTCCTATCATTCAAGAAAATACATGCTAACACAAACTGTGTTATTGTAGCAGCTTTCCAAGTTTGTACCAGCAATGTCTAAAAATCTGTGCCTGTTTTTTTTCTTTTATCCACCCTGTCCTCCACTATTATGTGTTGTGTTTGGGCAGATATGTTGAACTCGGAGGTTTGGAGGCATGTGTAACCGTGTTAGGAAGATATTGTGGTTCATCAGAAAAAGAAACTACTCTTGATGTAGCTCACCAAACATCTACCTCCTGATGGCATTACCATTCGGGGATCTACCAGCATCTTTCTTTCTTGTTTTAACGCATATTTTTTATTCTGTTATAAAAAGCCCTGAAGAATACGAGGAGTTACAACGATTAAAACGTTGCTGTGATCAAACGGCTTTTTACATAAGAAGTGGAAGAAAAAGTTAACTGAAAGCACAGTTGAAAATCAGCAGGAGTTTCTGTCAGAAAAATACAGATCATACAGTGAGACTTGCATACTGACTACCATAACATTTTAAAACATCTTCATGTGTTCAATATCCATATACTTTGTGTTTTAAACATTACATCCTAAAAAAAGGTGGATGTTCTTTCCCAAAGGAAACGATAGCTTGATGGGCTGCCACAGTACATCAGCTGCGAGTCGTTTAGAATGTGTTTGCGATAATATGTAAGTACCAAAAAATATCCTTTGTTTTTCTTTAAACTACCGGTTTCAAAAAATGCACTTCCTGTGGCCATAAGATTCCTAACTCTGATGGCCACAGAGAGTGTGTTTATTACTT
The DNA here is from genome assembly GCF_019279795.1 of Protopterus annectens. NCBI lineage: Eukaryota > Metazoa > Chordata > Ceratodontiformes > Protopteridae > Protopterus > Protopterus annectens. Next base: position 932,555,305 of record NC_056731.1, on the reverse strand, counting down.
AGGCCCTGATCACTTAGACACTTTGTGTGATATTTGCATAGGCTTTAACGCTCAAGCTCTAAGTGATCATCGAAAGAAACTAATTTTGAAGGGCCTTCTTCCCCAGTCTACCGTTTCCTCTGCTGGATTTTACAAGGAAGTCAGGGGCTCAACCCCCCATTAAGAACACTACGAAGCCCTGACAGCATCAGAAACACTCTCCTGCTCGGTCTCCTACTAAATCTTCTTCTGAACAACCTGCAAAGACTTTAAAGCTGTTGGACCCAAAACCCTCAGATCAGACACAGTCATTAATAGACTTTTCCTTGGAGTCAAGCTCCTAGTTTCCCCCCGGAGTCTGAATCCCTAAGACTAAGGTCTCTGTTTCTTCAGGAGACCCCCAAGAAACTCTACAGTCCTCCCTCCACCTCTTCCTCTGTAAGATCTTCCTGGATTCTATCTGAAGAGGAGGTGGACAGGATGATGAGGAGATTTCTTATGACACAGACTCAGATGGGGGTTTTGCCTGCTCTGTCCTCCACCAGAAACATGAGCCACCAACCTACCTTTCTTCTTTTGATAACTTCTTCTCTGATCCAACCTCCTGTTTTGGAGCCTTCATATCTGGGGGTAACCAGAGTCGACACATCGGATCCAATGACTATCTTCTTCAACTCTGACGACTTCTCTGATGTGATCGGCTCCGAAGGGTCCAAGGGGTTTACTTCGACTTCAAAGCTTTCAGAGACATTGTTTCCCCTCAGTGCCAACCAGGTCATCTCTGACTCCCCCTTCGATCGGGGGATCCTGGAGGGTCGGGGGTTGTCTGCTCAGAGAGCTTCAGCTCTGGAGGGATTGTCACTGGCCTCTGAGGGTCCCTCTGCATTCAATGTGGTGGAGAGGATATTTTCCCGGGAAAGAACTGCATTGACTCTACCTCTTTTGGATCCTACCCCTGTCTTAACTTCTGCTCCTGAGCCTTCTCATCCTCCACCTCAGGGACAGCCTCCATGCAGCCCCACCGATGGAGCTTCCTATCTCTTCTGACACCTCCCCGGAACACCCACAGAGGAAGTCCCCCACAAGAGACTATGCAAAAGGAGGCACCTGGATTCCCCTCAAGCAATCTTTAACAGAGGACACTAACTTTGATGAGGGGAAAGGGTCCCCCAAGATCTCCACTGGATGATGTCTCCTTTGGAGATGTACTTGAAATCCTACACCAAAAAGGTGGGTGGCCTACTCAAAGCCGTTCCTCAGAGTAGTCTGTGTTTCTGGAAGCCTTTGGGTTTGGCCTGTCTACATTTTGGGTGACCCTGCCTGCTGATGACCTCATAGACCTTGTCTTCCGCAGGGCATGGAAGGTGCCAGAAACTGTGGAGCCCATCCTAAAAAGAGCTGACAAAATTCTCAGTGTCCCTCCAGATAAATCACACTGGACAAAAGGTACCCCGTTAGATGCCATGGTTGTTGTGGCAGCCACGAAAAAGGAGTGAGCCAAAGAAAGCTCCACTGTCCATCCCCCTAACAGGGAGTCTACGGCTTTGGACAGATGCGGGAAGTGGGTGTACAGATCGGTGACCTTCGCATTGTGATCCCTGAATTACTTGACTCGTTTTACCTGGTAACGGACAGACTTACTAAAGGAACTCTCTAACACTGCCCAGGGTCCATGTCTCAAGAGGAACAGGAAATTTTCCCCTAGAATGGCCACCCTACAATCTATCTCAAATGCGTCCATGAGCCTAATCTCGCATGCTGAATAAGGTACCTCAAGGGTTGCCAGTTCAAGCATCACCATAAGGAGACATGTCTGGATGCGACTTTGTGACTTTACGGAACCATTCGAGGCATCATTCATCAACGCTCCATTTGATGGATCATCACTTTTTGGTCTAGCCATGAAAGACACCATCTCCCACTATGAAAAGGATGGAAAGACCTTATCTGCTGTTGGAATCCAATTTTCTACCCCACAAAGGCCATTTTCCAGGAAGTAATATGGAGGTAAGAAACTGTGGTTCAAAAAAACCACACGGCCCTCTCCAGGTTACACAAGGAGAATGTTCCCCTAGAGGCAGAGGGGAAAATAATTATAATGGAAGATGCCGCCCACGTGGCAGAGGAGGTCCGTAGAACCAAGAATCTAGAGATTCTTTCTCAGACAGATCCTTTCAGCACTCCTGAGAAGTTGCCCGACTGTCCCCCCTCTGGAGGCAGTCAAGGGTTGCCTATCCTTGCAACCAAATGCCTGGCTAGCCATTACAAATGACCGTTAGGTGCTAAGAATTATATCCAGAGGATACTACATTCCCTTTTTCAAAACTCCCAACCCAAAGAAAAATCTTCCCGATATTCCACCCAATCATACGGAGTCAGCAGCCCTAGAAATCACAAAGCTGCTAGAAAAAAATGTCATCCAGAAGGTCCCATCAGACCAGATCGGACCCGGAATTTAGTGAAAGTTCTTTTTAGTGCAAAAAAAAAGACAGGGGGACCTGAGACTGATTCTAGATCTGTCATCCCTGAACAAGTCCATAAAGAACTCAAAATTCCAGATGGTCATGGTACAGTCTATTCTACCCTTTCTCCAGAAAGACAACTGGATGTGCTCTACAGACCTTCACGATGTGTACTACCATATCAAAATGGACAGAATCTCCCAAAGGTTTCTCAGCTTCCAGCTGGGAGCTAGGCATACCAATTCAGAGCTCTGCCCTTTGGTCTTACCACAGCCCCCAGGGTATTCACCAAATGTACGGCAGTAGTAGCAACTCACTTGAGACTGCTCGGATTCAGAGTATTTCCTTATCTGGAGACTGGCACCTGACTGCATCAACCAGGCATCCACTCATACAAGACAGAAATTATCTGCTTCACCTAGCAAACACATTGAGGATCACTATAAACACCCAAAAATCTCAACTTCACCCAGTCCAAGTGATAGACTTTATATGGGCACATCTAGACACATGCAGTTGTTTAGCCTTTCTACCTCTGAACAGAATTGTGTCCTTAAGGTTACATATCAAACAAATTCTAACCATTCCTTCATCACCAGCAGAATTAGTTCTCAAAACACTGGGCTGGACGGCAGTCTCTATAACACTGATTCTAACAGTTCGCCTTCACATGAGAATTCTACAAATGGACTTTAGCAGTACAATGGTCCTTGCATCGCTATCCTTTAAATCACCCCATAAAAATATCTCAAGTGTGCAAAGACTCCCTATCATGATAGCTTCTCTTGGGGGACGTCAAGGAAGGGCGTTCTGTTTATTCTTCCTCCCCCCTATGCCACTTTGACCACAGACACATTACAGTTGGGGTGGGCATTACCTGGCACGAACTGTTCAAGGCATGTGGTCCAGACAAGGGACCTCTCTGCATATCAATATTCTAGAGATGAGAGACATGCTTCTAGCTTTAAATGGACAACATGTCAGTAGTCTGGTGGGGACCAGATCTTACCCCCTTTGTCGAGAAGCAATGAAAGGTTGGCAATGGGCAAACTCCTGAAACCGTTTTCTAGCAGCAATGCACATACCGGTGAAATCCAACATTCTAGCAGATAGGCTCAGCAGAACTATTCTCATGCCTCACGAATGGTCTCTAATTTAGTCTGCGGCAAACAAGATATTCCACAAATGGGGTTAACCTTGCTGCAACTTATTTGCATCCCCAACCAACAACAAATGCAGCAGGTTCTTTGCAATAATCCCTCCTCAGGGACAGTCGTGAGATGCTCTAGTCCATGTTTGGGCTGCTGGTCTCCTTTATGTTTATCTCTCCCCCACCTCTCATTCTCAAATTTCTTCAGAAAGAGCAAAGGTTAAAGAGCAAAGCTATCCTCATTGCCCCCTTCTGGCCTTGACAGGTCTGGTTTCCTTCCTTTGGCCTCATCTGATATGTCCTCCCTGGACAATGGACCCAAGTCCAGACTACCTATCTCATCCATCAGGACAAACTCACCCAAATCTAACAGGCTTCAAATTGACCACATGGCTTCTCCACTTCCAAAGATGGCTAGGCATTCCAGGCTTCCTCCCCAGTTAAGAAAATTTTACTGTGCTCACATAAGGCCTCCACAAGAAAAACTTACAAAAGCAAATGGAAAAGATTCTCTATTTGCATTCAACTGAAAGTTTTGGATCCCTTTACCGCTCAGATTCCAGCAGTTCTTGACTTCCTTGCCTCAGTCTTTCAAGATGGAGAAAGCTATTCCACTAGCAAAGATCAGTTGACAGCCATATCCAATTATCATATAGGCAAAAACTCTTCTTCCTTAGTTTCTTCCAAATTGTGCAAGGCCTTTCTGAGAGGTACTTTTCTACTTAGGCCTCCAGTCAAAGATTCCATTCTCCCGTGGGATCTCACTATGGTCTTACAAGCCCTAGTGCACTCACCTTCTTCCAAAGTAGACCTCAAATTCTTACCTTGGAAAAAGGTATTTTTGGTAGCTAAAACCTTGACCAGAAGAATTTTGGAATTATGAGCACTTTCATCCAGACCACCTTACTTAATTTTTCACAGAGACAGAGTCACTTTACATACAAATCCATCCTTTTTGCCAAAAGTTGCTTCAGAACACAATATTAACCAAGTTATCAGTCTTCCAGTATTTTTTCCTAACTTCCAAAACAAAGGTGAATATACTGTTCACCTTTCTGACATGCATAGACAATTACATTTTTATTTGGACAGGAAAAAAGCTTTCAGGAAATCTGACCAAATACTAGTTTCATTTTCCAAAGTAACGTTGGGAAAACCTGTTTCTAAAGCAACTTTTGTCTAAATGGATAACAGACTGCATTTCTTATGTTTATGCTGCTAAAGTTCTTACCCCCACCTAGCCATGTAAAAGCACATTCTACTATATCAATGTCTGCCTCAGCAGCTTTTTGGTCTGGAGTATCCTTTGACGATATTTGTGCAACTGCCGACTGGTCAAATCCTCATACCTTTGTTACACATTACAAATTAGATATTATATCTAGAAATAAAGCAGACTTTGGTTCTGTGGTACTCCAGAATATTCTTCCATGAGGGCCACCCAAGATATATGTAGCTGGGGACTCTGTCCCACAGGTTGAGGAATGAATGAAAATGACAACATTAGATAAAGAAGTTATTATGTACTCACCATAACATTCAATCTATGTTGTCCATTTTCATTCTTCATGAACCTTCCCTTCCCTCCATCCCCCTGTCCCTTCTGGAAAGATTTACAGAAGTGTTTCAGAGCCACCGTTCCCCTTTGAGCTCCTGACTTTATGTTCTTTCTACTTATGATTATATATAAATATACACACACACACACACACACACACACACACACACACACACACACACACATATGTATTATGCAAATTCAGCTGAGGTAAACTTGATGTGAGGTAATCTGGGGGGACAGAGGCATTATGAGTAAGGTAGGAAGGAGCTCGAGAGTCGGATCCTAAGCTATAAAAAAGTGACTGTCGGATCCACGGTTCAGATCCAAACTTCACAGGTTGTGGGAGAATGAAAATAGACAATACCGATGGAACATTACAGTGAGTACACAACTTCTTTTTTTCTTTTGGACTTCATGTCTTAATGCTTTCTTGCATCATTTGGCAAATCCCTTCATTCCCTTCACTGTGTGCTTTTTAGCTTTCCTGTGGAGAATTACCATTGTCTTGCCCTACACTTTATGCATTGTTCTTAAATTCACTGCAATGGCGGCATGATCGGATAAAGTTATTTGGTGCCTTAGTAAAGCAGTCATGAAATACTCATTGTGAAAAAAGTACAGTTTTGTACCTACCATAAATGTAGATGTCCGATAGACATGCAACTGCAGTCATAACATGTGGGTTGTCCTGCCTCAGGCAGCCCTCGGTCGGCCGGATTCCAAAGTCTGGGTCCGACGTCGGCTGATGTCTCATTTCTCTCCGACATCAGAGCGGCTGGAGTATATAAGCATCAGCCGACGCCATTTCCTTCAGTGTTTCTTGCCCCAGATGCCAGGTGCCCTCCAAGGAAGGCTGTAATCAAATTGGAAGACAAAAACAGGATTCCAAACAAATAAATGAGCAATAAAACAAATACACCATAACAGATATCCCCAGCTAAGAGTAACAGGGATAGGAGTGGACCCTAGGCATAGAGGGGTATGGAGGGAGGGAAAACCCGACTGCAGTTGCATGTCTATCGGACATCTACATTTATGGTAGGTACAAAACTGTACTATGTCCTTCAAGAATGCAACTGCAGTCATAACATGTGGGTAGAATACCATAGCTTAGCTGGGGGAGGAGGAATGCTCTAGGAAAGAGATGGAGTGGCAATCAAACCCTGCAGGACTGCCGAAGCAAAGCCTGCTCTGGATCTGGAGTATAGAGGGAGATTGTAGTGTTTGGAGAATGTATGCATGGAGCTCCATGTAGCAGCTTCTAGAATGTCCTTGGTAGGCACCCCTCTTAAGAATGCTGTAGAGGTGGCTGTAGCTCTGGTGGAATGTGGTCTGACATTAGCTGGAACAGACTTTCCATGAAAGGAATAACAGAATCTGATGCAATGTCCAATCCATTTAGAAATAGTCTGTATTGAAATTGCTTTTCCTTGGACTGCCGGGGCGTAAGCTACAAAAAGTTGTTCAGACCTCCTACTGGCCTTTGTTCTGTCCAGGTAGTATCGAAGTTGTCTGTGAATGTCCAAGGTATGCAACAGTCTTTCCCCCTTATTCTCAGGATTGGGGAAGAAAGCAGGCAGATGAATGGCTTGATTTAAAGAAACCCTAGAAACCACCTTTGGCATAAAAGTAGGGTTGGTCCTTAATGAAACCCTGTCTCTATGAAAAATGATAAAGGGTGGTATTGCCATTAGGGCCTGAAGCTCCGAAACCCTTCTTGCTGAGGTAATTGCCAACAGGAAAGCTGTCTTCCATGAGAGAAATTGCAAGTCAACTGAAGCTGCTGGCTCAAATGGAGGTAGAGTCAGTTTTTCTAAGACAAAATTGAGGTCCCAGGCTGGTACTGGGGCCTTTCTTGGCGGCTTAATGTTCTTGATTCCCCTGAGGAATTGCCTTAGTAAGGGGTGAGAAAAAAACAGGAGGATCAGTGTTGTATCTAGCTGAAATAGCAGATGCATGTATCTTTATGGAAGAATATGAGAGGCCGTTCTTTAACATATCTGCCAAATATTCCAAGATGAGTGGGATGTTCAACAATGATGCATCATGTCCCTTGCTGGTATTCCAATTGCTGAATCTTTTCCACTTTGCTAAGTAAACCTTTCTGGTGGATGGTCTTCGAGCCTCTGTTAGTATCCGCTGAACTTCCTTGGAGAGAGATAAGCTGAAGTTATTTATGGGATCTCCCAGGCTGTTAGCTGCAGTGTCAGAAGATTTGGATGCAGTGTTTCGAATTTGTGTTGAGTCAAAAGTAGAGGCCACTGGGGGAGGGCCCACTTCCTGGTGTGGCATATGCTCCGTAGTAATGGGTACCAGTGTTGTCTTGGCCAGTCCGGAGCTATTATGATTCCGTTGGGCTTCTCTGCTTTGATCTTTAGTAATACTGAGGTCATCAGTGGCAGAGGTGGGAATGCATAGATTGCTAGGGAGTTCCAGTTGAATGAGAGGGCATCTATTTTCCAAGCTTTTGGATGGTATGTCCTTGTGCAAAATTTTGGTAGAAGATGGTTGAGGTGGGAGGCAAATAGGTCCACTTCTGGCTTGCCCCATGTCGAAGTGAGTTGTCTGAAGGCCTTCGGATGTAACCTCCACTCGTGTGGATCTGTGAAATTCCTGCTTAGGCTGTCCGCCAACACATTGTCTTTTCCTGGAACAAACTGGGATTGTAACTGGATGTTTAGGTTCAGTGATTTCTCCCAAAGCTGCATTGTCAATCTGCAAAGGGGGTAAGAGTGGGTGCCCCCCTGCTTGTTTATGTACCACATCACAGTGGTGTTGTCTGTCCGTATCATTAAATGGCCTTGCTGGAGTTGGTGTTGAAAAGCCTCGATGGCATGCATTACTGCCAGCATTTCCTTTTGGTTTATATGCAGATGTGTTTCCTTTGGAGACCATTGTCCTTGTATACACCTGCCTTCCATGTGCGCCCCCCATCCAAGGTCTGAGGCGTCTGTAGTCATGGTCTGTGTTATCTGTGGTTTTTTGTATGACATACCTGTGTTTGCCTGGCTCACCGAGGCCCACCATAGGAATTCCTTTTGTAGGCATGGAATGAGTGGTATGATTGTCTCCAAGTTGTTGCTGTGTTGAGACCAAATGCTTTTTAGGTACCATTGAAGCTTTCTCATGTGTAGTCTTGCTAATGGAGCCAGGAGAATGCAGGATGCCATGTAACCCAGGGCCTGTAGGAATCTCCTTGCAGTCATCTGGGTGAGTTTTGCTAAACCTTTGAAGTAATGAGTTAACTTCTCTTGCTTGTCTTCTGTCAGGTAAGCCATCTGAGAGGCTGTGTCTAGTTTGGCTCCTAAGAAGATTATTTGCTGGGATGGCTGCAGTCTTGACTTTTGGAAGTTGACTGTGTATCCCAGAGCTTGAAGCAATCGTATGACATAATCCAGGTTTTGTCAACATCAATTTGTCGTCCGCTTGTATGAGGTAGTCGTCCAGGTACGGGTAAATTTGTATACCCTGGAGCCTGCAATGAGCAATTACTGAAGCCAGGCATTTTGTAAATACTCTGGGTGCAGTAGATAAGCCAAATGGCAATGCTGAGAATTGATAATGCTCTGGCCCTGCAAGAAATCTGAGGTATCTTCTGCAGCTGTGTCTGATAGGGACATGCAGGTATGCCTCCTTGAGGTCCAGAGTAATCAGCCACGACCCCTTGCCCAGCATGGGAAGGAGTTGCTGTAGAATCAGCATTTTGAACTTTGGTACTATGAGAAAGGTGTTTAATGCGGACAAGTCCAGTATTGGTCTCCATTGAGATTCTTTTCTTGGAACAAGGAACAGTCTTGAGTAAAACCCTGGTCTTGTTCTTGTTGTGGAACTCTTTCTATTGCTTTCATTCGAGTCAGCAGAGTGATTTGCTTGATAGCCTCTGCCCTCTGATTTTGTGGTAGGTTTGGCATGCCTTGTTTTCTTGGTAAGGTATGAAAATGAAACCTGTACCCTCGGTCTATAATGTCCAAAATCCATTTGTCCTTTGTCAGTCTGTGCCAGTTTTCTGCAAACAGAGATAATTTCCCCCCAAGGGAGCTTCTAGTTGTTCCCTGGTAGGCGGTAGTAGAGGAAAGTCATTGAGATTGTGGTTGTGGGGCAGGTGAACCCCCTGCGTCACTTCTTTGGTTTCCTGGCTGCCATTGTCGTCCCCTGAAAGGGCCTCTGTATTGGCCTCTTCTTCGGCCACGTCTGTTCTTACCCCTTTGAAACTTTTCTGGATTAGGAAAGGACCAGTTTTTTGAAGGCCAATTCCTACTGAATCTGGGTGGTTGAACCTGGAGGAAATCTTTCACAGTCTGAACTGATTTTGCTTTTTCTTCGATGGTCTTTAACACATCCTTAGCATTTGCACCAAAAAGCTTGTTCTTTTCCAAAGGTGCATCCAGAAGTTTTGCTTTTACATGATCTGGTAGAGGTTGATCTTTTAACCAAGCATGTCTACGAATGACTGCCCCTGTCATAGCTGCCCTACATGAAGCTTCCAGTGCATCATATCCACACTGCAGGAAGTGATTGCTTACTTGCTGAGTGTTATGTACAGCTTCCTGTAAAGTCTTCCTGTCTAAAGGATCAGGAGTGGCTAATGTTTTTTGTAAATCTTCTAACAGATAATCCCGATATTGTAACATATGAAAAAGGCAATTTAAAGCTCTCATAGATAAGGTAGTGGATGTGTAAACCTTTTTGCCCCATCTCTCTAATGACCTAGCTTCCCTGTTGGAGGGCAAAGGATTTTTTGAGGTGGAGGCTGAAACTCCTTTAGGCCCCTGTGAAATAGTTTCCAAATCAGCAGTATGGGCCCTGAATAAATGGGAATGAGTTTCTGGGACCCTGTAATACCTGTCTGGCTTGGCTGGAGCAGGAGGAAGAGAATCAGGGGTAGCACTAGAATCAGAATACAAATCATCCAGAACATCAAGTACAGGAGGAATAGCTAAGGGCCTGTGCTGAGGCTTCTTAAGGAAAGTCCTAAGGCGTTTCCTAGAATCAGAATATTCCTGACCTTGCCACTTGAAATGTTCCCTCATGGTGTGCAGAACTTCCCCAAAAGAAATATCCTCAGGAGGGGAGGCCGAGGGGATGGAATCTTCTGCAAGTCCTCATAAGTCTGGAAGAGCTCTTCCTGGCTATCTGAGTGGACAGAGCCCTCAGAATCTTCATCTGAAGGAGTAGGATCAGAGGGTTCAACCCGGGGGCTTTTATCAGGAGGGGGCTGGGATCCTCTCTCAGGATGGGCCTGTGAACCTCTAAACATGGAAATCAAATCAGCAGCCATGGACATAATTTGTGTCTCTGGAGTCGGCTGAGGTAAGGATTTAGAAGTAATATGCTTTGTTTTACTGGCTGCCTTAGCCCTAGTGTAGGCCTTAATAGACATGGCCATAGGGGGCCTGGCAGCTCCACGTGCAGGAGTGACCTTGTCTACAGCAATGGTCTCGGGCATTTCCTTGGTTTCGGTATCCGGAGGAAAATCTATAACTGGCGTCGGAGTAATGTCTGGAATCGGAGTCATCGGTAATGCGGTGTCTTCGGTTCGGAGCGGTGGAGAGACCGTCTCAGAGGGAACCGGAGCACTCGCGCTAGGTTTCGGAGCGGAGTCGGTGGTAGACGCGGGCCGAGGATGTCGGTCCCGGTCTTTTCGCTTTTTGGGAGGTTGTGAAGTCGGAAGATCCGACGGCATGGTGTAAGCAAAATTATCGCCAAAAAAATCTTCAGCGAACTCCGCCCGGCGCCTGAGAGTGCGCTTGTTGAAGTGAGCACAGGCTACACAGGCCGAGACGTCGTGGTCTGGGCCCAGGCAAGGGAGGCAGTAAGAGTGGAAATCCTTATGAGGTATTTGTTTACCACAAGAAAGACAATTGTTAACTTTTTCAGTAATTTCTGACATCGGCTGAGGCAAGAAAAGGTCCCCAACGGGGTACTTAGCTTTTTTGATGACTTCGGTATCATAGAATACAGGAGCTGACCGACTGGCACTTGCGAACTGCTTCTGCTTCGGGCACCGCGTGGCAAGAAAGACTGAAGAAAATGGCGTCGGCTGATGCTTATGTACTCCAGCCGCTCTGACGTCGGAGAGAAATGCGACATCAGCCGATGTTGGACCCAGACTTTGGAATCTGGCCGACCGAGGGCTGCCTGAGGCAGGACAACCCACATGTTATGACTGCAGTTGCATTCTTGAAGGACATCTGAGGGGCCGCCAGCCCAGCCAGATAGAATTTTATAAATAATTCTATGTCACTGTAATTATTAATATGATCCACGGGCTTGTGTAACACATGTAAGAAAACTGTGTTATGTTCTGAGCTTCAAAAACGTAACCACAATGCACCCTGCTGGAAGAATGCTGATGAGTAAAGCATTTTATGACTGTTTGATCTCAAGCTAGGAGAAAGGATGTCTGGGCTAGGAAATTCTTTCTATTGTTGAAAGACAGAGATAATTACTAGGTTTTACATGCAAAGTGTCTTTTATTGCAGTGGCTTCCTGGTAGGTGCAGATTACAAAAAGAAATGTTAAAATTTTAAGTTCTGTGAGCCTGGGAAACTTAAGTGGAAGTGTCAAGAATCATGTAATCTGAAATGACTCAGCAGTAATGTGTATTATCAATTTAAGACTTTCTCAGAGAGAAAGATTTAGCATTTTGTATTTTGCTCTGGATATGACAACTCACCAGCACTTACTTTGCTCTGTAAGTAGTTACTTAGATCTTAGTATTTCTCTTAGAGATAGATATAAATATAGCCAGATTAGTAGCTGTTGTCTGGAAGCCGCGGTGGTGCGGTGATACAGCGGTAGCATTGTTGCCTCACAGCAAGAGGTTCTCCTGTTCGATTCATGGCTGGAGTGCCTTCTGTGTGGAGTCTGCATGTCCTCCCCGCAGTCAAGTGGCCTCTGAAAGACATGCATGAATGGGCGTGCCTTCGCTGAAGGTTGGGCGTCAGGCTGGCAATGGCACCATAAAAAATCTACTGCCAATCATTAGCGGACCGGAGTTCCGCTGTGGCGACCCCTAACCGGGAAAAGCCGAAAAGACAAACAAGTCTAGCTGTTGTCTATATTTATGTCAGAATGTCCTACAACATTGTTTTAAAGTATTGTCCTGTGATTTCTGAACTCTCTATTATCACTGCGTTGAATTGACGAGTAGTGTCTTGTGTTTTTATTATATATTATTAAATATTTTAAACCATTTAACTGTGGTTGGTTTGTGTGTAGAGATATTTAAGCTCTCAGAGTACTTACATGTATTTGGTGATACTGTATAAGCCACTCCAATAGCCTTAGCCCTGGGTTACACTTACTACTTGGATAACAGTAATATCACACAGTGGAATTGGTCACCCTTTGGGAAGGGCATTATAGTAGCTGATAAGTAGTGGTTGGTGGCAATGATTTCTACCTTATAGTCTGGGCAGGAGGGGGCATAGCTGGAGAACCTGTGCCAGCCTTCCCCAGGAGTGTGTGTGTGTTTGTATGTAATTCATATCTCAAAGTGTGTGTGTGTCAGCTACTTGGGCAGGGACATGAAGCACTGGCTGGACAGAGAGAGGACTGGAGGTTTTGGCTTGACCACTCAGCTGAAATCTGTACCCTATATCTGTGCCAGGGGGGGGTCTTATTGGGGATCTGTTTTGAAAGGGAGAAACCAGCCCCAGGCTGACTGTGATCTCTGTGTGCTCTTAAGGGAAATTGTACTTTACTGTGTGTGTACTTGTTATCCTCCCAATGTGGACGCCCCTCACGGGTGCTAGTGCTGAGGATTGAGGCTCCTTGATTACTGGGCCGGTACATGGGTGTCACACTCATATTCCTCTGTCACATAGGCTCTTTCCAGCCTTGACCAGAAAAGCCATTTTCTTCCAGATTAATGTTTCCTATGTCCTTCAATCCATACACTCTCAGTATAACTCTCAATAGTCACTCTTCTGATATCACTCTATACACTCTTGGCGCTCCACTTACATCCCCCTTTCATATGATTCAATAACAATCCCCCACTATCAACACAAGTCCTTGTTGAAAACATTAGGTCTTGCAAGACATGTCTCACCACATTCTGTTGTGTTTTGGGAGTGTGTGTGTGTATATATATATATATATATATATATATATATATATATATATATATGTATATATATATATATTATCCACATTCTTTTCCCACACCAATTTCCCCTTATCAATACATATCTTCTTTGCTGGTCTGTTTTTTGTTCCTTCACGTATATGGGCACTCCCTTCCTTATTAAGTTGATCACTCCCCTTTTTCCTTTCTTCTCATGCTTCTAGCACAAATCCTTCCCTCAAACTCTTCATCAATTTCTCATGTTCCTTTCTATTTAAATATGTTTCCTGAAGCATTATTATTCCTGCTTCACAGCTTCTGGTATATTCTAGAATTTTCTGCATCTTTATTTTGCCAGTGAGGCCATTTAAGTTCTAAGATAAAACATTTAAAGTAACTTCTTTTCTATAAATTCTCCCAGTTTCTCTAAAAATCTTTCCATCCACAGTTTTGCAGCAAAAGTCTTATTCTTTCCCTTCAGATACATTTCACCTGACTGTACACTAGCTTTACTTCATACACGTAGCAGTAACCAAAGTTCCTAAATTTGAATAAACTACTTAATAGCCTCAGCACTATGTACAAATAACCCCTCTGAAGCTTCCCCTCTTATCTTCCATTTTTTTATTGTTGAGGCATAGCACTCTTTTGGCACCTCATTCCTTCGTCCCTTACTTAGCTTCCACCCCCATCAACCCCCAACCCCATCCACACTTCAAAATTTTAAGAATTTACAAAAATCTTCTCATGATCAGAGTGAAAAACTGGTACAGAGAAATGCAGTGAAGAAAAACAATCTGATGTTGTCAATTTTCATTCATTCCTCAACAGCTGGGTTTGGATCCAACTCTCGGATCTGACTCAGACATTATTTTAGCTCGTGGCCACTAAAAAGCCCTCAAGCTCCTCTCTTACTCATAATGCACCAACTCCTAACATACCCCACATCTTGTTTGCTGCTTTCATGTTTGAACATGGGTGCTTTGAGCTCTTGAGTGTTTTTTCTTTGGAAGATAAGCTGTGAATTTTCTGATATTTCTATAGTAATAATTCTTTATATCCATTCTGTGATTCATTGACTACATTTTTCCAATTACCTCCCCTTATTTTTACACAAATGTAAATCTACTTACCATTGTTGGTAGGCCCTCCCTTTCTTTCTTTATCATTTTTACACTTCTGGTGTAGTCTACTTTTACCACTGTTGGTATATTTTTCTATTGCTGATTGTTGATTTTGCCTACTATAAAATAAATATTAAATACACACACACACACATATATATATATATATATATATATATATATACACGCACACACACACACACACACATATATATATATATATATATATATATATATATATATATATATATATATTGTGTGTGCACTGTTTAGGTCCAGACCATTTACAAGTTGATTGTTCAATATGTAAGGCTTTCAAACCTAGAGCCATCGCAGATACAAAAAATAAATTGATCCTGAAAGGTTTACTTTGATCTTCTTTCTCAGAGGCTATTTCTGGAACTCAACCTTCCCCCCCATCTAAACTTAAGGAGCTTTGGGACCTTCAGCTTCTTCAACATCTTTGTCAGATCCTACCACATAACCACCTTGGAAGAAGCAGTGTAAGTCAGATCCGAAGACTGCTCCAATCCAGCTAGCTTCAGCTTCTAACAAAGTTTCCTAAGATCCTAGCTTGACAAATCCAAAGCCTTTACCAAGAACAAGATACTCTCCTTCAATAGATCCAGTGCCTTCTAGGGTACCCCCCCCCGTACCTTGAATCCAGCTGGCATTCCAGGTCACCATCGGTCACTTCCTCTTGCTCTTCAGGAAGTCTGACTGAAGCTGATGTGAACAGGATGATTAGGAAATTTCTCTCGGGGCACATGCAGATGGGTGTTCTTCGACTCATGCCCCTTGGGTCAGGAAATCCATTTTTGGACTATTCCATCAGTCTCAGCTCCTTCTCTGATCCATCCTTTCATTTTGGAACCCATGGATCCGACAATGCTGGGACTGTCTGGGTTGGATCTGAAGATATTAGTATCTTTGGATCCAAGATTGCCTCTGAATGCACTGGTTCTGATGGTTTCAGACATGGATGACTCTCGGAGTCATAGCTTCCCTATCAGATTAGAGGTGTTACAGTCAACTCTGAAATTGTTGGAGCTATCTGTGACCCTCATAGCCTTGGCACTGGACAACTCGGCTCTGACCTGTGCCTCGGGTGGAATGCATTTTGGGGCAGGGGGAGCTGATGGAGCAGAAGCGTGGCTTCTTGGCTCCTTCAGCTTCTTGCTCCCTGGAGAATTCTACTTTTGAGGTGGTGAAAAGAGTTTTCTCTGCTTCTGCAGGACGGATGGCCCATACCCCCTTGGATCTTCACTCTGGATCCCCATGTGCCTCTGCACCTTGAGCCTCAACATTCTATGCCACAGGGAATGCCAGCCCAAAGTCTCCAGGTTACCCAGGAGGGTATCACCGTCTCTTCTGATACTTCTCTGTAGCATCTCACTGAAGAAGTCCATCAGAAAAGGAAGTGGAAGAGGAGGCACTTGGATTCCCCTGAGGAATCCATCAACAAGGATACTGATTTCAATGAAGGGGAAGGATCCTGAAGATCACCACCCACAGATGTCTCATTTGGAGAAATCCTTGAGATCCTTAAGCAGAGGGGTGGGTTGGTCTACCTACAATTATTCCCCAGAGGATTCGTATTCCTGGAGGCATTCGGGTCTAGCCCATCTACCTTCTTGGTAACTCCATCCGCTGATGAGCTCATTGACTTGATTTCTAGGCGGGTGTGGAAGGAACATGACACAGCTGAGCCAATCCCCAAGAGACCAGATCAGATTTTGGCACCACCTGTAGGAAGTAAGTTCTGGAGCAAGGGGTGCACTTAAATACCATGGTTATAACGGTGACCACCAAGACGGAACTAGCAGAGCAAAGTTCCTTTTGTTCATCCTCCTAACAGTGAGTCTAGGGCTTTGGACAGGTTTGAAAAGCATGTATATGCTTCAACAACTTTTGCCCTCAGATCGCTGAACTACTTGGTGCACTTTACGAGACTTCAGACAGACTTGATTAAGGGACTCTCAAAATCCCTTTCTGGGACCACTACTGCTGAGACCTAGGCTTCTGTGACTTCACAACTGGCAACCTTTCAGTCCATCTCAAATTCATCCTTAAGGCTCATCTCTGATGCAGCTGAGGGTACCTCAAGGGCAGCGGGTTCAGGCATTTCTATTAGGAGGCATGCTTGGATGCACTAGTGTGACTTTGCAGAGCCCTTCAAGTCCTCTTTCATCAATGCTCCTTTCGATGGAACCTTCTTATTTGATCCCAAAGTGAAGTACAAGCTCTCCAAGTGCGAGCAGGACAGAAAGCCTCTCTCTGCATTGGGAGTATGTTTTTCGACCCCTCAAAGGACCTAGAGTTCAATTGGCAGCCAATTCTAATTTTCATACTAGGTTTGAGAACTCTTCCTTGATTTCATGTAAACTTTATAAAGCCTTCTTGAAAGGCAATCTTCTCTTGAGACCTCATTATAAAAGACCCAACTCCACCATGGGACTTAAACCTGGTACTACAGGCCTTGATTCATTCTCCCTTTGAACCAGCAGCAGAATGCAATCTTAAGTTTCTGACCTGGATGACTATATTTTTAGTAGCAATCACTTCTGCCAAAAGATTTTCAGAATTACAAGCTTTGTCTTCTAAATCTCCTTACCTGATTTTTCACAAGGCTAGAGTAACATTATGAACTAATCCTTCTTTCCTTCATAAGGTGGTTTCAGAATGCAACATCAACCAGTCCATCAATCTGCCATTTTTTTCTAAATTCACAAATAAAGATGAATATACACTACACCTATTAGATGCTCATAGACATTTGCATTTTTACTTACATAGAACAAAGGATTTTAGAAAAACAGACCAATTCTTTATCTCCTTTGCAGATTAAAAATTGGGCAGATTTAATTTTTTATTTTATTTATTTAACATTTGTTGACCGGGAAAGTCCGACTAGGTTCCAAGGATCCTGTTTCCAGTGGAGGTCCGGGGAGAAATGCTCCAGAAGCATGTCGGAGTACCCGGAGGAAACCCACGCGAATGCAGGGAGAACATGCAAACTCCACACAGAAGGTACCCCAGCCGAGAATCGAACTGGAGAACCTCTTGCTGTGAGGCGACAGCATTAACCACTGCACCACTGCGCCGCCAGATCAGTGGCAAAAGCAACTCTAGCCAGATGACTGACTGATTGCATACAAGTTGGGCCTGTCCCTACCAAAACCATTAAAAGCCCATTCAGCTAAGTCCATGGCTACTTCTTTAGTGTTTCTATCTAGGGCTTCCATGGACAACATAAGTGCAGCTGCAACTTGTGCCAGTCCTCATACCTTTATTACTCATTACAAACTGGATCTGGTCTCGAGAGAAACAGCAGCTTTTGGTTCAACTGTGCTCAGGAATATCCTTCTTTAGAGTCCAATCGGGATATTAGGTAGCTGGGTATTCTGTTCTAACTGTTGAGGAATGAATGAAAATTGACAACATCAGATAAAGAAGTTATGTACTCACCATAACGTTCCATCTCTGTTGTCCATTTTCATTCTTCCTCAACCCCCCCCACCCACCAACCCCCAACCTCTTTGCCAAGTGATTTCTGGAAGAAAGAGAAATTAAAAGGACACCTCTATCCTTTATGCTGAGCTGCAGATTATGGCTTCCTTTATCTATAACATATGATATATTTCTTACATTTGTAAACCAGCAAACAAGATCTGAGGTATGTTAGGGGTTGGTGCATTATAGGTAAGGAGGAGCCACGAGCTAAAATAACACCAGAAGTGGATCCAAACCCAACTGTTAAGGAAGAATGAAAATGGACAACACAGATGGAATGTTATAGTGAACACATAACTTCTTTTTCATCTTCTAAATGAAGTATGAGAATGACATTTTTCACTCTCTTCTTTTCTTCCAAGATCTTTCTTGGTGCAAAAGCAGGTCAACTTTCTAGAGCCTGAATTCAGATTTACACCAGTTCCACAAAGGGAACCAATGTCAATTCTGAATATTTTGCTACAGAGATAGACACAACTTCCTCAATGGATGGTACAGAAGGAACAGGTGACTTGGCACATCTCAAATTTGCATGGTAAACTTCTGGATTAGTTACCTCTTTAACATCATCTTAGGAATATTTTTTTGGATCTGTTTTTGTTTTCTATAGTTAACCATCAGCTACTCCCAGGGTCTCTCTTTGTCAACTAGGTCTACTGGACATACTTTAGCCAATCGAAGAAAAACTCTGATTAATGTTCAGGGCTTGTGAGGAGACTGAGACAACTTGGCCAACACCTTGTCTCAGGATCCCCACTCGGCATTCCTGAGAACATTGGAGAATATGAAGGTCTCACCAAACACCATGATATTGGGGGATTTCAACTACTCAAACACTGACTGGGAAAACTACTCAAGTCCCAACTCTTTTGCCCAACAGTTCCTGGAGTTTATAAACTCAAATGCCATGGAACAACTGGTCACCACTTCCACAAGAGGGGACAACATATTGGACTTGGTCATCACCAACATGGGGGCTCAATGTTCCACACCAGAGGTAAATCCCTCGTTGGTAAGATCAGACCATAAACTTATCACAATGGACATCCATATCCCGAACCCACCTCCAGCCAAGGAAACCACTGTGAAAAATTTCTCAAAAGCAAACTTCACACTTCTCAAGACCAAGGTGGAAAGTTTCAAAGCCCCCGGGCTAATGGAAAATGCTACCCAAACCGCAGAATCCTTTACAAATGCACTCTATGAGCACCTACAGGAATGCATGGATTGTGCCATCCCAAGTAAAACCAAGACTCACTCCTCCAAGAACAGGAGACCAGTCTGGTGTACCCCGGCCATAAATAAGCTATACAACAGAAGGAGGAAACTATTACATGACAAGGCAAAATCCCAAAAAGAGAAGGCATCCTTGATCAGTACTAGCAAGAAACTTCGATCCCTCATAAAATCATCAAAGGCCAGCTTCGAGAGAAAAATCGCCAAAGACTCTAAAGATAATCACAAGGCGTTCTTTAGCTACATCAAATATCTGGGTGGCAGCTCTCAGATCTGCTCTGAGCTGGTGCAAAATGGCACAAAATACACTGAACCCACAGACATTGCCAACATCCTGGCGGACAGGTTCAGTGCAAACTCCCCCTCCCTTCCCCCCCAAAAGGGCCTGTGTCTATCCCAGAAGAATGCAGTCCCCCAGACATCACAGACACACAGGTGAAAGCAGCCCTCTCCAAAGTAAAAAACACAGCATCAATGGGACCAGATGGTATCCCGGGCTGCATCTTACACGAGCTCCAAAACGAACTAAACCCTCACATGAATTCACTGTTCCAACTCAGCCTTACCACAGGTTATGTACCCAAAGAATGGCGTACAGCAACAGTGATCCCGCTCCACAAAGGTGGCGCCACAACGGATCCTGGGAACTATCGCCCTATAAGCCTGACTAGCCTGGTCTGCAAGGCTATGGAGCGCATCATCATGGATCTCATAAACAAAGACACTGGGAACCTCCAAACACTGGACCCACCCTATTCGGCTTTGTTAAGGGCAGATCTTGCCTCTTAAACCTAGCTGACTTCTTTGAAACAGTTACCAAAGCCTTAGATGAGGGAAATGTAGTCCACACAGCCTACCTAGACCTCGCAAAGGCCTTCGACACAATACCCCACTCTGGTATCATAAATAAGCTTACCAGCTTAAATATTAACCCATATGTCACAAGATGAGTTGCAAACTAGCTCAGGGATAGAACTCACATGGTCAGAGTCACGGGTGTCATGTCTGACTCTAAACCAGTTACAAGTGGCGTCCCACAGGGATCAGTCCTGGGACCCCTCTTGTTCGGTATATACTTCTCTGAGGTACAGGCAAACACGGGAGGACTGTGTCTGACCAAGTTCGCAGATGAATGCAAACTGGGAGCCATAATCGACTCTCCGGCTGACACAAGCATCCTCCAGAAGGGCCTTACGGAGACTGATACCTGGTGTCAGAACCATGGCCTCAAGCTAAAAGCAAAAAAATGCATAGTCATCCCCTTTGGGAAAAACAAAGTGCCCACAAACTACCATATAGGAGGTAATCCACTAATTACGTAAGAAGTAATCAGGGATCTGGGGACCCAAGTAGATAGCAACCTCTCCTTTGACAATTACATTGCCAAAGTGGTTAGAAAAACCATCTATATAGCCCGCCTAATCACAAAAGGGCTCACATCTAGATCAAGAGAGGTCACTGTGCCCCTCTAATCATCGCTCATCAGGGACATAATTGAGTACAATGCCCCATTTGGGATGTACCTTACCTGACACCTGCAACAGCTGGAGAGACCTCAAAAATCCTCACCAAGAGGATCGTGGGCCTCAACCAGATGCCCTATGCAGCTCAACTAAAGAAACTCCAGCTCTACTCAGTTGCTTACCGCCTACTCAGAGGTGATCTCTGCCTGACATACAAGGCCATGTCTAACCCGGAATTGTTGGACATGCTCCACCTCAAGAAAACCAGATCCATTAGAGCTACACGCTCCAGGGATTTAAACCTTAGCACAACAATAAATAGGACATGCTGGAGGGATAGATTCATATCCCAAAGGCTTCCTGCGCTATGGAATAGAATCCCAGTCCATGTTAGGTAGAGCCCCTCGCTGACCCTCTTCAAGAGAAATCTTGATGAGTGGATGGAAAATCGTAAATTTGCTCCTGGGATCACTTCTATGGCCCTGCTGGACACAGGCTCAGGAATCTAGTCTAAAAGGGAGGCGAAAGCCAACACATTCTGGCTAGCCTTATAAATGCCCCAGGGCAGATAGCCTAGTACCTACCTATGAACCTATGAACACCCTACTGCTGCCCAGGAATAACCCCAGCTCCCATGCTCATTCAGTAACATGCTCTAAGTGAAGTATGCAATGGATGCAACTGACATTAATGCTGGACTGCCCCTGACTTCAGCAAGACTGCACTGCCCCCACCACCACACACCCATACAGCACAATGGAGTTGCACTTTACGGTCTTCTCCAGGGAGATTAAACCACAGAAGTCTGCCCTGAGTGTGTGCCTCCCTCCTCCAGGATTAGTATACTCATCCTTCCTGCCTGCACTATCAATTGCTCAACCCCTATTCGAACATGGTTTGCCTAAGCCATAGTCAGAGTTTTACTTCTATACATCACTAAAACAGACTTCACCTTTGGAATCTTTGATGCTTACACAATGCAGGTACTGATGAAGATGCCTGTTTCTCATTGTCATTCAAAGCAACCAATGTCAGCTATTGTTCAATGGCACTGCAAGACTAAAAATGCATTTTCTCTTGTTTCAGAGTCAGTAAAGTAACTGTGTCTGCCTTCAAAATAATGACAAATCGCTAACAGGACAGGAGTCTGACTGTAGAAGTACAAATTCTATTTTTCTTAATGGATTCAATTCCTTTTTGGATGTTCTACTTCACTTTTACTTTTATTTTATTTATTTACTGCTGGTTCTATCAATTATTATTTTTTAAATTCTTTTAGATGGACTTAAGGCATTTTTTTTGTAAAAAAGAGAACTGTAACACTGTTTTGCTCCTTAGCTTGGTTGTTTGCTTAAATTTACTACTGTAGTCACATGCATCCACACTGTGGTTCAAAGCTTAGGTAAAATATGCATTGTGTATGGAAGCCTGTAGGAGTTTCCCACCATGGCTGAAAACTTTATTCGTACAGAGAAATTTTATCCTTACATTAACCTACATCAGTATTCATTTTTGATTTCTACTCATTGTAAATGTCCTCATATTTAACTTTTCTTTTTGTTTACTGCTCTCAGTTCTGTATTTCCAGACCACCTCAAAATGGTTCATTAGGATCACTGCTCTCTTCCTGTTAACAAATAAAAATTAAAATGTAAATAGTAAAGTATGAACAATGAAGCTAATAAGACTGAAATTCTTAAACACAATGCAAGGCTGCTGCACACCAGAAATTGCGTTTGGTACAACAGGGAGATGTGCACCACTAAAAATGGTAAAAAAACCTGAGAAAACAAGAAACAATTCAGGATACAGAGGGAGTCCTACAAAATCCTATATCAACACTTAGCAAGTGTGAGACCTGTGCTGGTTCCCTTGATGAAATGCACTACTAACTGAACAAATTATTATCAGGAAAAGAGAATGTAAAATGGGTAGACCAAAACATTTACTAGATACTCCTCAGAGAATATATTCATAAAGGGCTAAATGTAAACTCTCAAAAGTTCTGAGATAAGTAAATGCTGAAGCAAAGTACTTCATAAAAAAAAAAATATATATATATATATGGAATTGCAGAAATGATAAATGTTCAGGAAGTGAGGGTGACATTCCGATTTCCTGTAAGAAATCTGATAAATTTACAGTAGGACTTTGTTAAGGGAATGTACAAACAGACAACTTAAGCCAGAATTACCGTCTAAACTAAAATTTAAGGTAAAATTGAAAGTAAGCTGTAAAGTCACCATTCTGAATTTTTTTTTCTTATGGGTGCAGAGTTTATGGACACTGTTCAGATTGGGCAAATATAAACATGGTTTCCATTTGCCATTCCTTTTTTGGAATTATGAAACAAGCATAAAAAAGCCTATCTTTCTTGCATGGAAACTCACAGAACTGCATTTTTATGAATTAACTGCATACTAAGGTGAGGGCCATCCTAATTTATATGGCAGGGAACAAGAAATGGACATTGAAATAAATGCTACCGTATAAGCTACAGAAACCACCTCTTTTACCCACGTGTGTGGAATCAAGGTTGCCCAATGACAGTCTGAAGCATGGTAGTATTGGAGAGCAACAGTGGGAACATTAATTTGGAAAAACTACAGGGAAAATATGTGTTAGCATTCCTTGAAAGGAATTGTGATTTTCAAATTTTTACAGTGATAGAACTCTGAGCATTATACTGTAAATTTGAAACTGTAACCGCTGAAATTCTGACTTTGCACCCTACTCATAATCATGGGTGCACAATGGAACAAGGCCAGTATGCAGTACATCTGCATATCAAATTCCATAAAAGTAAACACACAATGGATCAAATTCTATGTGTGCTTGCCTCACAGTGCTAATACAGTATGCCACCTACCAAGTTCACATGCAAAATGTACCACCCACCCTGATCCTATACAATTCACAATGTTAAAACTTTGTAGTATGAGCTGGTCCTGGTGAGCTAAAATCTAGTCATGGAGAGATAATGCTAGAACAATACTGAGAAGCAGTTACTGCAGCTCTGCTACTAGCAAACCTATTATAACACTAGAAGACATAATGCTTCAACACAGCTTAATTAATTGCCAGGTGCCTCACATGCTTAATTATATACAATATATAAAAATCTCAGTAACTAAAACTAGAGAGATTACAATATGCTTGGCTTTATTGGTGAATACTACTGTACAGATTATTAGGATTTATTCTTACTCAAGTGGTTTAATACTATTGCATAATTAAGAAATGAGGATGCACTCTTCCAAGGTCAATCAGCTGTTACAAAAAACACAGACAGTACTAACAATTGGTGAAAGAAACAAGAACACAATCAAGTTATATCTCACTTTATTTATTCTTTTTCAAAAGGAACATTTTTAAATGTATTAACACAGGCACCATAGGTTCATAGCCTAGTACCAACCTATGAACCTATGGTGCCTGTATTAACACAGGCACCATAGGTTCACAGGTTGGTACTAGGCTATCGGCCCTAGGGCCTATACAAGCCTAGCCATAACAATTCCCTGGCTATTTCTTCCCACACTACTTACTTCCCTGGACCCCTGTCTAGCAGGGCGACTGACGTGATCCCCGGGGTGAATTTCCTTTCTCCCATCCAATCGTCAAGGTTCCTTTTGAAGAGGGCCAATGAGGCGCTCTGCTTGACATGTATGGGCAGTCTATTGCAGAGTCTGGGGAGTCTCTGGGTCAGGAACCTATCCCTTCAGCATGTTTTGTTTATTGTGATGACAAGGTTTAGATCCCTGGAGCATGTGGCTCTGAGGGATTGGGATTTCTTTAAGTGTAGCATGTCCAACAGCTCTGGGTTTGACATGGCCTTTTATGTTAAGCAGAGATTGCCTCTGAGTAGACGATATGCGACAGAGTATAGCTGGAGTTTTTTAAGGCGGTCAGCATAGGGCATCTGCTTTAGGCCTGTGATTCTTTTAGTGAGGTATTTCTGCAGCCTTTCCAGTTGTTGCAGATGTCTTGAGAGGTACATACCAAATGGGGCGTTGTATTCTACAATGGGTCTAATGAGGGATGAGTACAGTGGGACAATGGGATTGTTGTATGCAGCAGTGGCAACTTAACATAAAGATGAAAAATATGGTGTCAGACAGCTGCCTTAAACTCACTCAGGCTGGACAAAGGGTCAGAAAAGGGAAATTAATGCCACAAGTAGAGGGCACTGCAGCTATAAAAGCAACAGAGAAAAACAATATAAGACATGGGTTTACACTAAACTGAGAATCAGTTGTTTTATTAAAAAAATCAGTTATCAACTGATATTTCTTTATACAAGCTAGGAAATAGATGAAGAATTAAGGAATTAATAATTCTGGATATGCACAAATGTTAATATTTGTAGTTCAAAAGTATGGACATAATTTGACACTATTACAACACAGAATTACTTTGCTATCAGACTGACAAGTTACAACAGTACAGAATTTAACTTGAACTAAAATTACTGCAAACTGTGTTCTACTGCACATGTGCAACATAACCCACCTCAGAATATCTTTTTTTCCTCTCTGCAGCTGATGATTAGCAGCCACTAGTTCTTCTCCTCATTCACTGGGTTTACCAGACCTGCCTTAGCCTCCCCTGGTCTCAAAACATCCCACTTCAGAGGGACATGAGGAGATCAAGGATGCTGTTACAGTGTCATACTGCTGCAAAGTGTGCACTAACTCTTGCCTCCTAGCTGCAGCCATGACAGCTCCACTATCACTACCCTCAGAAGGTGCATATACAACCACCTGACTTAAGCGACTCGTTGCTTTTGCATCACAGAGCTTGCCAGGTTCATACACTGCTTACTACAATGACAGTAGGCTGCCACGCCCCTGTAAAGGCAGCATGACATCATCTGCTCACTCCCATTCTCTCCCTGAGCACCCATGCTGCTAACCAAACAAGGGTAATATGGGGTGTAGAAAGGGTTATATCCCACCGCACCATGGGGGCATTCCCACCTCAGAACAGTTTAGTAACTTTTTTCTTTTCAAAACTGCATTCTGTTTAGACTGAACAGATTCATAATAGGAAACAGAAGCTACATAGATAGAAACTTTAAAGATTTTTCCCAGACAGAAAAGAAAAATTCATGTCAGTCTGCCTCAAGCATATTTGACATATATTTAGAAAGAAAGGACATAAATTAGAAAGCAGCACAGGTAAACTCTGAACAGACACAAAGACATTAGAGATATGCAATATAATATCACTGGCAAAGTACAAAAATGTATTGATGACAATCATATACGAAAAGCTATCCTTCTTACTGGAGGACTCTCATAATGCACACTGAAATTACACCTGCAAATGAGATACGACACACACACACACACACGTGTATGTATGTATGTATATATATATATATATATATATATATATATATATATATATATATATTTACATACATATATATATATATATATATATCTGTAAAACTTTCAGAAACTGGACTGAACTGAAGACCTGCTGGCTGAATGTTTAGAAACTGAAGTCTTCCTGATTCGGTGATGCCAAACTAATTGAAATGGAAAGTACTGCTGTCTGAATTTACTTATTTTATTTATTATACTTTTGTGAACCTGGCAAGTGAACTGGTTCATTGACCCTTTTCAGTCATGGCCTGGTCCACAAAGGCAATGACAAACTGGTATATGGTTTAATATAAGACAACAGTAACGGAAATACTGGCAAAGTGTCACCAGAATAAAATGAGTTGAAAAATATATGTAAGAGCAAAAACTGAAGATGTGGACAACTTGATACAAGTGCAGATAAAATTCTAACTTGTGTGGGGCATAATGATAACAAGAGAAATAAAACATATACACATATAATATAGTCATCGGGACAGGCTAGAAAGAAACATATATTTTCTTTCTTTAAGCAAAGTTACAAACTTTATCAGCTTCCTATACTGATGCATACAAAATGCTACAGACTACAAAAGCATGGTAGGCAACTCCCACCATCTTTGTACTCCAAGTTAGAGAAACTCAAAGATACAAAAATACATTACTGAAAGCAGAGAGGATTATTAAAAAGGTTATGAAGTATTTTGCAAAAATCATCCCACATTTCAAAAGCAGTTCCATGTATCTTCATCAACAAGGTGTAGCTTAAGAGACTTCTTGAACAATTTAAGTTACCCAGTCTCCTTAATCTCCTCAAATGCTGTTACAGATGTTATTTTAAAGAATGCTCTTTCACAGCAGGACAGTGTGAAATGTGGTAGTCCGTGTTTGTAAGAGAGTAGTTGCCATTTCTGATACTTAGTTAATTAGGGAGTGGGGGATGGTATCCTTCATGAAAACGTTTAAAAGTAATGGTGTTAAAATGGAAACCTGACCTGGATGAAATAGGAAGCCAGCCGTTTTTCTAGTGTAATAAAAATATACATTTTGCAGTGACAAGAATATATACAAGGTAAATAATCAAATATGTATAAAAATGAAGAGACATACAACAAGAACAGAGATCATTTAACCACAAAATCGTATGTAGAACTTATTCAAAAAAAGGTTGACAAAAGGAAGTTTTACAATTTTAATCTATGGAGAAATTTGAAAGCACTGACTCAATAACCACTGTTGACAGGTGGAAATAGAGTTAACCTGTATTTCTGAAGCAGTTAATTATCATACTTGAAACAGAATGCAGGCATCATATGAAAGGAATATACAGTGGGGGCAGCCTAGATGAACAGAATATTGTATTAAATCACAGCTGTTTTACTTACTTAGAGTAGTAGTCTAACACGCTGAAAAGGCTATGCTTATTTGCCTAACTGGTGGAAGACACATGATGTCAGCCATTTAACTCAAACATCTAATACTGAGGATAATATAGCCATCTAGTTTCCATAAAAATAATGTCATACCTAGGAAGCTTTGCAGTTTATGCAAACCACAGCATATGTAGAAGTCCTAACTCGTGTTTCACTTTCAGGTTACAATAAGTCTAATAAAATATATCTGCACAACATATGTGATGCAGTTCATGGAATGGTGATGACCTTTCTGCTTTATTGTAAAGTACAGCTGATGAAAGCAATGGCATTTGAAACACAACTAAATAATACAAAAATGAAAAAAATAGTCAAAGTGCACTCTAGATGACTTGATGGACGTACAAAGGAAATGCTGCTTACCTGAATCTGAATATCTTTTGAATTGATCACTTCAACAATACCCACAACATTGTCAAACACAAGACCCAGCTTTTGGCAATTATCTGGAAAAACATTGAATACAATTTTACAAATTTTTTTCATGTTAGTACCATATAGCTCAGCAGTATTGAATTTTCTAACAGTCAAACCACTAGATATTCAGAACAATGTCAACTCACCAATTATAATTGAGTTTACTTTGCCTTTGATCCGCACTGTAGACTTGTTACACTTGAAAATGTAAACCACCTGCCTGAGTCCTGCTTCAGAAATTACAAGGCTGGCATTCTCTTGGTATTCCTAAAATAGAACACGTGTTAATATCACACAGTCATTTGTTTCAAAGCTGTTGTATATTATGCCATTTAAATAAAAGTTATCAGGGTAACAGTACCAAAAGTTATTAGATGCTAGTGAATATACACTTTAGTGTTTTCTCTAAGGGTCTCCAATGAAAAAGGCTTGGCTCAGCAGTTATTAAAATGTAATAAATGACGGTTGGTGTCACTCGTAAAAGATGAAGCCTGCTGTTAGGCCCAAATTTAACAAATGTGAGTATTCTCATATCAGGTAATCTTCGAGAGGTCCTACTGCAGTGTACAGTAGCAGAAATCTATCATCTGCAAGTCCTGTCATGGCAATTCTTCAAAGATCTTGAGTTTTCACACTAGGGTGTATGAGTGCCCTCAACACAGATACATTCTGTGGATTCCCTGCACTGAACTAAGAGGACATACCTGTTCTAGGTTTTCCAGTTCAGGTTCCACAGATCATAGGTGCTCTACAGCAACAAGAAAAAAAAAAAAACTGTACAAGAACATAAAACTATCAACCTGAACTATTTGCAGATGCTCAGTTAGTAGTAGTTGGCATGAGATGGTAGGAGGATAACTAAGCACCTACTGCAGACAGCCCTTTCACACATCAGCTGATATTGTGAGTAGTCACATACTTGTCATATCTTTCTTCACAGTCACTTCACAGTGAGCAAATAGCTCTAGAAAAATTCCAAACAGTATCCCCCCAAACAAAAGAAGTTTAGAAAGCTGAATCCTGAACCATGTAAGTGGAAAAGGAAGTACTACACTTGGAGCAAACTCAATCTGTATTACTTGGGAACAGTACAGATTGACATCTAGCTGCACACTGCACAAGTGTCTCTAATAGACAAATTCTTAAAACAAGCCTAAAATACAATCTTATCACTTGTAAAGACACACTGGACTTTAACAACCAAAAGCTGATTCATTGGTGGCAAGAAATAATGTTATTGCCAATCTAGTTGGATATAATTACTTTGCAATTGCTCTCTTTAGAACAAAAAAAAATTACAGGTCTGTCATACAGCTGAACTCATGAACCTGGCTAACATAAAATCCCACCCTGTGATGCCTATCCAAAGTGTGAGTGGTACTGTCACTTCTAACTTGATCACTGAAAAAATGGGAAATGAGTGAACTAGTTAAGTGAGAGCTCCGAAAATAATTTTGGTAAAAAAGAGTTTTAATACTACAGGAGACCTGGTTCTTGTGAAAATGGGGAAATGTTGCATATAATAAGGGCCTGAAGTTCTAAAATCTTGCTAGCAGATGCAAAGGGCACCTAGACCAAGGTCTTCCAAAAGATACACTTTAGATACACTGAGCCTGCTAGCTGAAAAAAAACACATGACTAAATTTAATCTTGACAAAGATGGCATACCCACTTCAGAAAGATGGCATACCTACTTCAGAAACTGCTTAACTATCCTGAGCTAAATGAGAGTTCTGCCATTCAAATGGTTAACGTTTTTAGAGAAAGCAGAAGCATACACTCTCTCTATGGAATAACTAATGCCCAAATCAAAAAGACACCAATACAGGTCAGTTAGACCAGTAACTTCAGCAAAGGCAGGAGAAAGGGATTTTTCCACTTGAAGATGGACAACCTTTTACACTTAGCTGCACAGGTATACCTAGTGGAGGGTTTCTTGGCAGCCTCAGTACCTATTGGAACCTTCAGTGAAAGATCTGTTTGGCTAAGAGGAGGAACTAGAAGAATCAAGCCTTGATATTGAGATGAATGTTCTACCAGTTGCCTAAAATGTCCATCACACAGATTAGGATTGTCTCTGGAGAGGCCAGAATATGAAGAGCCGGAAACCATATTCTCCCTGGAACAGAAAGCCAAGTAGATCTTTGCTTTTTCTTCTTGACCCTCTACAAGCACACAGGAGGTTGAAGGGGATGGTGGAGAAACATAAACAGAAACTCTCCAGTTCAGAAAGAAAGCATCTTACATCTTATACTCTGTGTTATTTTAAAGGGAAAAGAAGCTGGGAAAAAACAAATTATCTAAGTTTCCAGGATGCTTCACATCCAGAAAATCTTTTCTATATTGGTGAGCATGCAAACACATACACACATGTACACAAATGCATACACAGTGTTTTTCTCTCTTACTGAAGATGCAGTTTCAGCATAAGTCTTGCTTAGGGAATTTGCAATGAATTTTGATTCCCTCTCGCCAACAGAGATACGGACAGTACTGTAAACATATCATGATTAATGGTCTAATGCTAGCAGTGCATTGCTTCCTGGCAGGTGAGGTACAGAGGGAGAGATAATCCCCCCTGCCTACTTATTCAAATGCTACACATGTCTTTGTTGCCTGATCACTACCAAATATTTTATCCTCAAAAGAGTCTCCAAGTTCATACAAAGCCGACAGAACTGCTCTCCCTCTAAGGGGACTTATTTGAAGCATCCTCCTATAGTTGCTCTAGACTAGTCAATGTTGACCTTAGAGTCTTCTCTACCAACTTGCAGTTGATTGTGGCCACCAGTGGTTTATATGCTGTAGGTTGACTGTTTCACCGGGGAGGACTTTGCAATTTCTGATTCTATCCTGATGCCCTTCCTTACTAGACAGAAGTCTAATTGAGTTGCATGTTGGCTACTTGCATATGATCTTGCAACTGCCTCTTTTACTTAATCATGTGCTGGCCACCATCAAGCCATTCACCAATAAGAAGTCTAGCTTGGCCTCTCCTTTATTTTTGTTGCCAAACCAGATATTCCTTGTATCCTTAGTACATGTTTGGCAGATTGACTGGTTTTGCATCCAGTTTTCACTCAAAGGAACTACCCCAGGTTACCTAAACTGGTCAACTGGGCACTGGCCAGCCAGTAGCTTATTAATGCAGGGCTGCTGGGCTTTAGAGAGTATACACACTTGCCAAAAGTGACACACAGCCTCCCCCCCACACACACAGCATGCGTCCTGCAACAACTGCCTGAATGCACTCTTTTCTTCTTCATCACAGCCCTACTGTGGATCATAGGCTGAGATTATAAATACTGTCCTGTCATTACACTGGAGTCTGACTGCCACAAGTCTATCACTGACTCTGTTTTTCATACGCTGATTCTGAAGATGTCCCTCATGGTCTTCAGAAGAATTTCCCTCATCACAATTCCCACATCACTTCTAGTCTGTCCTATCCCTAAGTAGAAGACTCTGGATCCTTAGCCAAATGGCTTTGTTGCACTTCCTTTCTACTTTGTCTCTGGGATACAAACAATGTCCAGTCTCTTTCCTACCATCATTTGATCCACTTTCAAGGTATACTCTCTCTGTGACTCTGTATTAAGTGTAGCAATCCTTAGTTTATGTTTGTCAGGTTGATGGTTTTTAAGTCCAGATTTTGCTTAGCTGAGCTACTCCTGGAAATCAAGACTGGGCAAGTAGCTTATTGACCCAGTACTGCTGGGCTTTATGTTGGACAGACGCTGGCCAAAACAGGTATACAAATCCCTCTCACTGTTAGCATGGGTCCCTGGTGTACATTGTAGTAGGCCAAGTCCTCAACACACTTTTCACCATCAAAAACTCATGCTCATTTTTGGTGACATTGGTCAATGTGACTAAATCAACTAGAGGCAATTTTTATACCATTGAGTGGCTATCCATAACACGGCATGCAGTCTTTGATTCATCTTCTCCTGTCTTGAGGGCACTGTGCATAACAGTTGATGCCTAAAGCAGTTGGTCTACACAACTCTTCCCTTGACAAGCACCACATAAATTCTGTGCTGCTGCCAACAATTCCATTCAATTTTTGAGTGAGTATGAGATAGAAAAATCACCAAGCTGTTTTGGGGAGATGAGAGGAACCTCATGGAAACAATGGGAGAGAACATGCAAATTTCACACACGCACTGGTTGGACATCAGGATGGAATTCTGTATGTGGTGTTTGGGGGCAAAGACCTTAATCATTATGCCAACTGCAAGTTTGGATATTATCTTCATGAAATCCAATATCTCCTTGTTAGGAGGCAAAGTCTGTTTCTATTTAGTAGCTACACATTTTTTCCCTGCAAGAATCAATGACTGCTTCAAATATCAATCTGACCTATCTGATAGTTTACCATCATGAAGCCCCAACAAAAGTAGGCCAGGGGTCAGGGGCACCAGACTGGGCCAGGCTACATCACAAATTCTTTCTTAAACTCCTGAAGTACCAGGCATTCTCAAAATATGGGTGCCCAATCCCCCATAGCCACCCCCTGAACATCTCCAGCAGACATCAGAGACCAATGGAATAATTCTAGCCAACCTAGGAGTAGTACAAAATTATATAATGCTATATCACCAGCAAAAACTAAATCTCCTATATCAAATGGCATATCGGGGGGGGGGGGTAAATAGAAGATTAGACCACACTTTCCATAGAACTGAAATCTTTGTCTCTCCCTCTTTTCCAGACAAGGCTAACTTTCTCTGTCATCTTAGATATCATTGCTACAAGTATCCGATATAAATTAACATTTTTTCCTACTTGAAGAATTCTCACCTCTACTATCAATCATTCATTTAATTCAGAAAAGCCATTCACCTTCCCTAACTGTAAATAACTTGGTTTCCCTCATAATATTAACCAAGTTCCCATAAAAAGACATCTTCTTAGCCTCAACTCAATTGAAAGAAGACCAATATAAACCCCCGCCCCCAGCTGCTCTGGTGGCATAAAGGGATAAAGCCCTGACTAAGGCCCAGCCAATCTGGGCACGATTAGTGGCTTGGACAACTGATGAAGCAGCAAGGTGGGATGAGTGTGCCTATCGTGGATGGGAGGATGCTTGTTAATGACGTTCCCTAAGAGGAGGCATGGTCCATAAAGGGGAGTTACTCTTGATGTGGTCAACGAGTGACAGGTCCGGGGAAAGGGAAGTGGATAGGGTATATAAAAGAAAAAAAAACTCAGATTGAAACAAAATGGCCAAGCCCCTGGGATGCCCTTGGAATCTACGGCCAGTCCCAACAATTTCAGAATAAGTCCGGAAGGGGGGAGGGGTAGGAGACTAGATGGTAAACCCGATGTGGATGTGGGCCACTGGGGCCCAGGATGGTAAGAATGATTTGCAAAGGTGGGGACCAAAGAATTGCCATTCCTACCTACAGTTGCTCCTAATATTTTCAATTGCAGTAACCAACCAACTGCCTTCTCACCTCCTGTGCCTGTAAACTACAGTTCTTAGAATTCCAGCTGGTAAGACATCTTCCAGCCTTGGCTGTTGGAAGACCCAGCAAATAGCCTGAAGGAAGTCTATGACAATAATTCAAATAATTCTGCACTGGTTGTCCCTCGTCATGGAGAGCTTTTGAAAAAAAAAAGCCAGCATTCCCAAGTAAGTTAAAATGATTTGCATCCAAATGGTCCTACAATCAGGGGAATAAGCCCATGGAACAGCTTAAGCCTGGATACCAAATATGGTTCCAAATCAGACAACCCCTTTCACTGCAAAGAAGCAGGACATGTGTGACGAGCCCACTTTACCCTGGGGCAGTAACTAAGGAATCTCAATCCTACACTGTCTCCAGTAAGAGAGTGTCACTAATAGCAAGGATAGAAATACACAGTTTCCCCTAAGAGTATACAGGGAATAGGCTCCAAACCTGGGACTGGACTATATGCTTCACTCCAGTTCCCCAAATGAGTCTCCACAATAACCACGGAAGACTACTGTGTCCCAGTTCTAGATATCTGACACACTCACTCTTAAATGTCTGATATTCACACATACACACACTCTTGGAAAAGACTAACACAGATTTACCTGATGTGTTACTTGTCCAAATTACAAGGTAACAGCTCCTACCAGTCAAATACCACAATACCCTTCAAAAGGGGTGTTCAAATATATCAGGTAAAATAGATGTGAAAACAAATGGTAGCATGTATTCCAAGCAGTAAGACTTTTTGGAGTGGCCCCGGTGTTAAACTCTCTCAAGTTAGTAAAATTATTAACTAAATAACCAGCCACAATGAGCGGTAGTAAAACATTTAAGAATAAATAAAAGGATGTAAAACATGTAAATAGTGAGTAACTGAGTCCAATAATCATCACAGTTTCACACACAGGAAATATGAAAATAATACTGCAGGACAGATCTCACATTGATTTTAGAACACCTCTAACTATCTAGCTGTATTTCCCTGACTATCTGAAGATTAACTGTCCCTATCTAATCTAAACACTTTAGCAAGGCAAGATTATACTCTTACTTCTGCAAGGTAAGATGAAAAATTATGCCCACACTCCAGGCTGTTGTCTGTCCTCAGTGATCTAAACAACTACTCTTTTGGAAACAACTAGATTGTTTTCCAGAGCTGTTTAGCAGTAGCAATTACTGAACAATTACTGAACTACTGACGCATAATATGTTTTTTATAGCAGATATTTTTCAAAAATAACAAGAAGCTGCCATGAGAATTCCACTCTCATATCAGACTTTTGAAAAGTAAAGAAACAGCTGCAGTGAAGATTATATTCTCCCAGACCTGGCACACAATGACATCACATCTAGGTCAGCTGACGCTGACACAACATACATTCAGAATTCTCCCCACAAAGAACATGTACATTTGGTCAACCAGAAAAACACTATTTGACATTCAAACATCTTGTATAAATCAGAGTGATAACCAAAAGGCAAACTTATTTACAAAATTATAACTAATCATGCTGGCATATGTAACACAGGGTAATGTACAATTATTTACAAAACTTCAGCCAGTCATGCTAGCACAGATAACAATGTCTAATATCCTCACATTTTAAAAGGAATTTTTTCTGTACTCTAGGTTCTTCTGACCGAGAAGTATATAGTACCAGATATGGATGAACAAATAGACTCCTCGGAGCTGCTGCAAGAAGTCCAGACATGAGCATTTTTGTATCTGACAGAACTCCTTAACCTTTAAGTAAAATTTCCCTAAACATTTGCTTAGCAAGAGAGACTAGAGTTTTAATGAACCTCATTCCTAAGTAAATAAGTTGATCTTCACTTATCCATTAAAAGAAATGCTTAAGTGAAGTCAAAAATTGCGGTACAATTAATTTTAATCACACTGATCTTCGAAAAGTTGATTTTATTCCCTAAGAAGTTTGATATATTTCAAGCTCCCTGAAGAAGGTTAGCATATCGCTTCCAGGGTTATCTGAAA
The DNA here is from genome assembly GCF_019279795.1 of Protopterus annectens. Classification (NCBI taxonomy): domain Eukaryota; kingdom Metazoa; phylum Chordata; order Ceratodontiformes; family Protopteridae; genus Protopterus; species Protopterus annectens. The sequence continues at coordinate 932,520,066 of NC_056731.1, read as the reverse complement.
AAAAAAAAACTATATTAGATCATCTGCATAAAGTGAGAACTTGCATGTATAAAAGGGCTATGATATCAAGCCTTATAGCCAATGGCTCCAGGTACTGTGCAAATAAAAATGGGTATAGAGGGCAACCCTGCTTAGTTTCCTTCAACATACAGATAGGAGGAGATAACCTAGCATCTACATTAATTCTGGCAGATAAACTCACATAAAATCCCTTAACCATGTCAACAAAACACAGGGATATTCCTACTGATATCAGTATTGAGAACAGAAAATTCCAGTCAACCAGGTCAAATGCCTTTTTGGCATCAAACATGGTTAACAAAAGAGAGTTTTATGACTGAATATGAGAGGCTCACCAAAACCAACAAAAAAAACTCTATCAGTATCAAAAACAACTTGCAATCATGGTCTGAAACTAAGATAGGCTTATAAGAACCTATATGTATGGGATACATCCACTGCTTCAAAACAATTGTAAGCATTTTCAAGGGAGAAATAATGGCCAATGAACATCCATCATGCTAGACAAAGAGGTATACTTATTGATTAACCTGTACAGTCAATGGGAATCCTGACAGCATATAGCCAAGGCAGCACTTCCTTTACTGTGAAAGCTGTATTCTAATCTCCCCGAACTGTCACTCCATTCCCTCAGCATTCTAGCCAAAAGGGACATCTCAGCCCCTGAAGGAATATATACACATACACACACAAACACACACACACACACACACACACACACACACACACACACACACACACACACACACACACACACACACACACAGGTAGTCCCTGGGTTTCGAACATCTGACATACAGACAACCCATAGATACGAACGGGCTGCCGCAATGTCGGAAAGAATGTAAAAAAATAAAATAAAATTGTCAAAGCTGCCCAAATCTGTGCGTGTGTGTGTGTATATGTGTGTTTGTGTGTGTGTGTGTGTGTGTGTGTGTGTGTGTGTGTGAGAGAGAGAGAGATCGGAAGAGTGAGAGAGATCTGTAAGTGAATGCAGGTATGAATGGGGAAGTGATTGTGTGTGTGTGTGTGTGTGTGTGTGTGTGTGTGTGTGTGTGTGTGTGTGTGTGTGTGTGTGTGTGTGTGTGAGATCGGGAGAGTGACAGCAATGTGTGAGTGAATGCAGGTATGAATGTGGAAGTGACTGTGTATTTTGAGAGACGGTAGAGTGAGAGTGATGTGTGAGTGAATGCAGGTATGAATGAGGAAGTGAGTGTGTGTGTGTGTGTGTGTGTGTGTGTGTGTGTGTGTGTGATCGGGAGAGTGAGACCGATGTGTGAGTGAACGCAGATATAAATGAGCAAGTGACTGTGTGTGTGTGTGTGTGTGTGTGATCGGGAGAGTGACAGCAATGTGTGAGTGAATGCAGGTATAAATGAGGAAGTGACTGTGTGTATGAGAGATCGGAAGGGTGAGAGCGATGTGTGAGTGAATGCAGGTATGAATGAGGAAGTGACTGTGTGTGTGTGTGTGTGTGTGTGTGTGTGTGTGTGTGTGTGTGTGTGTGTGTGTGTGTGTGATCGGGAGAGTGATAGCGATGTGTGAATGAATGCAGGTATGAATGAGGAAGTTTGTTTGTGTGTGTGTGTGTGTTTGTAATACCTCTTAAGAAATCTGAACAAAGCCATAAATAAAAATTTGAGAAATGTCCAAAAATAGGGACAATTTTAACAAAATATTGCTCTTACAAACTTAGAAAGTTGATAAAATAACAGGTTTTGCATTAGCATGAATTTTTGGAAGGGTATGAATTCTCAAACTCAAATGTCTGTCATTATTTTCTAACTTCAGTCTTTAACATACCTATCAACCTGTCAGTGCAAGAAATCTGGAGAAAGACTGACAAAATAGGGGGGGGGACAAAATAGGGACATATTTTAAATATTACTCATAAGCTTAGAAAGTTGCTCGAGTAACAGGATTTGTTTTAACATACATTTTCTGTAGGATATGAAGTCTGAAACTCACATGTATGTCATTATTTAGTGAATTCAGTCCTCAGATCATCCTGGTAATTTGCCAGAAAAACAAGGATTTTTATGAGGACAGACCAAAAATATGAGCCAAAAATCTGGACATTCTGCAAAAATCTGTACAGCTGAGAGACTTTTGCTAAACAACCACAATTTTATGAAAAATGGACCAAAAATATGAGGCTAAAATCTGGACATTCTGCGAAAATCTGTACAGTTGAGAGGTGTGTGAGTGTGAACATGTCTTCATAAACACTGCATTTAATAACAAGATGTCTTAAACCAGCTTTGTTGATAGGAAGTAAGGAAGTGTAGCTCATAGGAAGTAAGGAAGCATAGCTACAGTATACAGTATATTTATGATATTTTTTTGTTTGTAAGTGTTTCTAAAGTGTTTTATATGCAAAGAAATGTAAAATAAATACTAGAATGAGGCAAACATTTGACTAAGTGACATTTAATAAGAACTATATGTATGTGTTTTGGCTTGCATACAAATTTGACTTAAGGACAGACTAAAAAATGGATCTCGTCCTTAACCTGAGGACTGCCTGTAAATGTACTTTTAAGGGCAATGTCTCTCCAAGAATCCCTCAGTGATTATATACCTACCCCATACCACTCCTTTGTTTTAACAATGCAAAAGGCGCATTCTTTCTGATCAGGTTAGTGATTCCCCTCGTATCAGAGGGATAAGAAGAATGCAATATCCAAATGTAGTTAGGTTTGTATGCTCATGTCCAGATTAATGTGTTTACTGCAATAAAACAAAAATAGGTTTATGCTTCTAATATATGCAAAATGCTTAGCTCTCCTGACAGCCAGTAAAGCCCAGTAACATTTCAAGACAATGATGAAAAATGACATCTAATGTAAGATTTTAACACATATAGGTCCCCTTGAAATGACTACTAGTTGGAAACAAAGTTCTAAAACGTGTACCTGTAATATCCAACACATTAATTGCAAGTCTGTAAAGTCCTACCAACATTAAATTCTACCCTTCCAAAATGCATTAAAAAACAATTTATAAATCATGGAAATGCAACATAGAGCAATTTGTATGACACCATTATAACGCTGCTCAAAAACTTTTGACTTCAGAAATGAAGCAGCTACTGACAAGAAAAACTAACAAAGCAAAACTGAATATGTACAAAAGCATTAACTCCATATTCTATATCACTTTTAAAATAATAAAAAATATATATGTGCACATGTGCAGTTTTTTGTGTGTGTGTGTATGTGTCTCTGTTGTGAGTATGTATTACTTTACAATGATCACTTAAAATCAACCATAACATTATGAGTAGCATGTAATGGCCTAGTCATATTTTAACAAATTCCAAACATGTTTTAACAACAGAACTTTAGAATAATTTATTAACTCTGTAACTGTCCATATAGTTATTAGTTCATAGAGCTATATACTATTGAGAAGCCTAGCCCAAATTACCAGTTGCCCTCAATCACTGTCTGGTTAAGTGACTTGCTGAAGGTCACACAGCAGGCAAAAGAATGACAAAGGAATTAAACCCTTTACCACAGGATCTAAAATCTGGTTTCTGCAATGGTTTACCATATCTTTAGAATTTTAACATGATTGTTTATACTGTACATCTGGTCTTACTTTGGAGACAATTCTTGTTGTACTACAACTTCATTTGGAGATTTAGCTTCTGGAGTTTTTTGTGCTGCAACTAGTTATGGTTAATTTTAAGCAATCAGTGTAATTTAACGCATTCTCATCTTCATGTAACTTTATGTATTTCTCCTATTCATACACCTGCAATTTCTTCTATACAGTTTGACATCTTCCCCGCAAACTACACAGATCTGCATTCACCCGCTTTACTAAAAATTTCAGCTTCAGAATATGGATTTTCTCATGGCACCTAGTCTTTACTTCACCTCCAAACAGTAAGCCTGATAGTCTTCTATTGTCTCTACTGATTTCCACCCAGTTTCTAGAATTAGCAATACAGCTGAAGTAGGCCATCTGCTTTTAAACCTTCTGCCCATTATCACATGTGTTACTGAGAGAATGAACCCTTTGCAATGGAGTATTTGGGTATTCCAAAAACCGCAAGATGTCCTTTTGCTACCACTCACTCAATAGATTCTTCTTTGTTTGGACTACTCTTTCCACTTGTCCACTGGACTAAGGATAGGGACTGGACACTGAATCTCAATTCCTAAGTTCTACACTGTTGACCACAGTCAGATACAAGAGCATAAGGTATCCTTTGTCTTGAAATTATTGACTTTAAAGCATTAATCATACTTTTACGAGTCTGATAATTTTAAAGAACATGGAACATAATCTTCACAATATAGTTTTCCAGTAATTAAATAAACTAGTGTCCATCTGGCTATATAGAGAATCTTAAACAGTGTATGCCTGCATTTCTTCAATAGGATTGTTGCCATGGTATGTAGTGTAGATGGCACAATTGTGTATTACTACTTTTATTTCAGTTGAAATAAAAGTCCAAAACACTGCGTCTTTTGATCTTTTTTTCCTCTTTTTTAATGTGATTTATGCATCCTTTCAAGCATTTGTTTTCTCAGCTGACTGGGAAATATTTTGTCAGATCTGACCTCTAAACCCGTCACATAATTTGCTTCTTCCTTAATATGAAAAGAATGTCTTCCTTATTGATTTTTTTTTTTGGGGTTCAGGCAAGCCTTTTGTAGTAATGCTCTTAAATAGCTGCATCTTTAAGTCAGTATCAATAAACATTTGATATTCTTTTATTTTTTTCTTACAGGTTCATAGGACTAGGTTAACAGCCCAAGAACCCTTACAAGCCTAGCCACATTTAAGATGAATTTCCACATTTTCAACAGCTACTTATGAGCCTATGCTATGGTATCTAACACCTACTGACTCTGTCCATAAGTGACATGGGCAATACCCCAGGAGTAAATTTACGATACTCATCCATTGATCCAAGTTGGGCTTGAAGTGGGTCAGGGAAGGGCTTTGCTTCACATGAATGGGAACCTTTTCTTAGAAAAGGGGTAGTCTCTGAGAGAAATATCTCTCTCTCCAACATGATTTATTTAAGTCAGAGGCTAGGTTAAGATCCCTGGAGCGAATGTCTCTTGTCTCTTGTAGTTTGATTTACGAAAGTGTGACATTTCCTTCAGGGCTTGATCAGAGACTGCTCTTTGGGCCAGACACAGATCGCCCCTTAGTAGTCTGTATGAGACAGAATACAGTGATAAGACTTTCAATTTGTCTGGGTAGTACTTATTATCTTATACCCTGTATCTTCCTGGTGAGGAAACCTCTGGGGTCGCTCCAGCTGTTGCAGATGTCTGGTGAGGTACATGTAAAAGGGTGCATTGTACTCAATTATTGGTCTGATAAGGGCTGAGTACAATGGAATTATACCATCCTTTAATGTAGATGACATGTCCTTAATTATGAATTGTGCCACATAGAAAGACTTTCTTACCACTGTGGGCACATGGTGATCAAAGTTGAGATTACTATTAACCTGAGTACCTAGACAACATACCACTGGGTCTGCTCTAAGTAGGGTGCTGTCTTTATTGTAATTAACTGGAGTATTTGCTTTCCCAAAGGGAATAATTATGCATTTATTTGCATTTAGTTTCAATCCGTGGCTCTGGCACCAATCATTCGTCTGCGTTAATCCTTACTGTAGTATATCAGTATCACTAAGGGATTCAGTAATTGTCCCCAATTTGCAGTCTATGTTTACCTTGACTTTTAAGAAATAAATACTTAACAGGAGAGGGCCTAGTACAGAACCCTGTGGTACGCCACTAGTGACTGGCCTCTTGCTAAAGGTGAATTCACTCACTTTAACAGTATGTGTCCTGTCGGTGAGCCACTTAGCTGCCCACCTGGTGATGTAGAGGTTTATGCCCAGTTGACTGAGTTTCTCTGTAATACCTGAGTGGGAAACTGTGTCAAATACCTTGGTCAGGTCAAAGTAGGTGGTATGCACAATCAGAACTGGGTTGGGTCCAGAGTCTGGAGATTACCTATGTCCTTGTTGATAAGGTCCATGATAATTCTTTCCATGGCCTTACATAAGAGGCTAGTCAGGCTTATGGGTCTACAATTCCCTAAGTCAGTTGATACTCCCCCCCTTGTGCAGAGGGATGACTCTTGCTGTCCTCCAATCTTCCAGAACATAGGCTGTGGTTAAATAGGGATCCCAGTGGGTCTGCTAGGTCATGTTTTAGGTTAGTTAAAAGGCAACCTGGGATGTTATCAGAGTCCATTGATGCTGTATTTTTAGCCTTAGAGAGTGCAGAGATGACCTGTTCACTTGAGATAATAGGCTGAGGAATGGCGGCAGGTATACTTTGAAGGACAACCGGTTGGGATGGTGGGACGGGTGGAGTGGGGTGAAGTTTGATCCAAAGTTGGCTATTTCCTTCGGTTATGTATGGTGGTGCCATCCACAAACAGCTCTGCTTATAGATGGGTATTCCCCTTAAGATTTTGGACATAGTTAAAAATGGTTTGTGATTTTCCTTGGCTAGGGAGGCTATTTTTGTATTATAATTTGCTTTTTTGAGGACTTGACCAGATCTCTGATTTGTTTGTTTAGACTAGTGAAGCAATTCTTCTTCAGCCTATTTTAGGACAGTAGTTTCTTTCTTTTGTTGTACAGCCTGTTTATACCACGGGTCCACTAGAATGGCTTGTTTTTCCGGCAAGACCAATGTTTAATCTGGTCTGGTTTGATGATTCTATACAACTGTTTAAGTGGCTATACAGGGTATTGGTGTACATTCTGCACAGGATTCTGTGTTTTCTGCGTTCGGGTGAGCTTTGAAATTTCTTATGCTATCGCTTAGTAGGAGATAATCTGTCTTGGAGAAAATCTAACATTTTTGAGCTTGAGGGGTATCTGGCCTTATATTTATTTCAAAGGAAACTGTTTTGTGGTCTGATCTTACCAAAGAGGACATTACACAGGGTAGAATACAACACTCCTCTATGTTAGTGAGTACTATGCCCAGGATATTTGAGCACCTAGTGGGTATGCTGACCAGCTGTTACAGAGCATTTGCACTGACAAAGTCCAAGAACCTCTGAGCTTGCATGTTAGTGGTCATGTATATTGCCCAGTTAATGGTAGAATAGTTAAAATCACCCATTATTAAGGTATTGTGCGGCATGGTGAGTGACTCCAGTAAGAGGTATGTTTTTCCTGGTTCATGGGGGGGGACCTATAGCTAGCGATGATGTGTTAGGGCATTTTGCCTGTGGTTAGTTGGAAATGCAGTAGCTCGAAATAGTCATACTGTTTGACCAGTCTTGAGGTGTACTTATCCTTTAAGAAGATGGATACACCTCCTCCTCTGCTTTTTTCTTGCTCAGTTGGTCTGAATATATGGAAGGCATTGTAGCCTTTCATGGCCAAGGTGTCTTCTGTGGCTTTGAACCATGTCTCAGTGACTGCACAGATGTCAGCATTTTCCAAAGAGAGGAGTGCTTCTAGGCAGTGCAGTTTCTTGTTTAGATTCCTAGCACTGAGCAGTAATACCTTGCCCTTATCAAGAGAAGGTTTTGTTAAGCTGGGAAGTTGGTTACAAAGACACTGATTAAAAAAGGCACCATAGGGGTGGCTAAAGCCTTTGGCAGTGTCTGAAAACCTAGAGGAGACAGGTGCAGACAGGTGCAGACTATCTTTGGCAAAACCAGCATGGCATGTCAAACATATCCTCACATGCTGACAAATATTGGATCCCCTTGGAACGATACCAAACATTAAGCTAATTGATAAAGTCAATTTTTTGTTTGTATTGTGGCATCATCCTTCTTAAAGTTAGGATGCTGCTCAAGGCTAGGCTCATACTTGCCTGTAACACATAATTTGAGAGCTCAACCATATCTCTAAATATATAGTTCTGGGATTTACGTCTCATGTCATTCATACCCAAATTGACTAGGACAGTCATACTGGTACTTGTGGTCGAGTGACATGAGTGTTTGTGCGATATGACGAATTGTGGCACCTGACAAGCAGCTAACCATAACCTTCTCATTAGCCAGCCTGATGAGGGGGGATATCCGTGCATCTCATTATGGTGTCTCCTATGATTAGTATACAAGGTTTTGTGGTGTTTCTCCTTATGGGCTTGTTTGTTGAGACACAGATGTGTGTGTTACGTGCTGTGGTTGTTGTTTGCTTTGTTACATGTAAATGTGGTTTCTGAAGGCAGTGTTTGGGAGCCTCTGAGTTTTTGCTAAGTTACTATTACCTCTGCATATTTGGGTTTATATGTCAAATCCTTATTGTCTGTATTTGAGAGTCTTGCCTCCATTTTCACAGTATAACTACATTTCTCACATATAGCATTTGTTTGTTTCAGGACTATGTGGTTGTCAGTATATATTAGGCAACTGCTACATTCATTGCCTCAGGATGACCATGTCCATCAGGCTGGCTACAGAGATGGTAGCAAATTGCCCATCCATGATATCAGTTTCTTACTGTGGGTTTTAGCAGGGAAAGGAATGGGTTAATTAGACTGAACTGTGCTGGCAGCACAAAGACTATGAGTAGAAACTATACTTTGCGTGGTCTAAGTTAACAAACAGAATGATGCTGGTTAGAGCGCAATTTATTGCTCCAAAAGCAGCAGTGGGCTGGGTATGGTTTCAGTGATAGTTATTCTAGGGAAGTTTTATCTTCAAAGTGTTTGCACCTATGCAGGGCATGGTTAACTGCGGCTGTGTGGAAAGCAGCTTTGTGCAAAATTGAGGTTTAGATACAGGCAAAATGGAACAGGTTTTAGGCTAGCTGCCAATCAGGAAGGCACACATTAAGCCTTCCACCATCAATCCCCAACTCATATAAGCTAAGTTCAGCGCACTTCTGCCCTAGCAGTGCAGAAAAAAAACTGCTTAATGTAAAATGGCTGGCTAGCAGACCAAGTGTAAGACGACCACACAATCTAGATGCAACAGCCCTGGCTGCCTGATACAACACAGTAAGTACTTAAAGCAGCAGTAAAAAATATAGTTTTTTTATCAACAGAAGTGCAAAATCTTCTGTCAAAGGTAACTGCCATATCACCCCAAGAATCTCTAATTCTTATTCTAGCATCTCTTCATGTGGCAAGAAGGTTCTTCTAAACAAATCTGCCACGCACACCTCATTGCTTGGTCTATATATAATTTTCTAGCCATACTTGTAAAGATTAAGTAAAATTCTCTTCATTTTCAGAGGTACTGTGCAAAATGACTTCTAGAACATATTTGCAAGAGTCTGTAATCTGTTTATACCTGAACTTCTTTGCCACAGACATACAATGGAATTTCTCATATCCATATCTACGTACTATTGCTAACAGATCATTTTCTGCATAACCGTATTTGCTTTTGCGCATCTGTAAATCTTCTTGACTGGTTTATTCTCTGCGGTATCACAGTTTCTATGCACTTCCAAACTCTATGCATAGCTCCATGCCCAAGCTACATCTTGCTCTAATAGCTTTCTTAGAGGTACAGTCACATCAGACATACTAGGAACAAACTTTGTAAAATATAGCATCACTCCTTGAAATGCCAGTAATGCCTCCCTGTCTTGTGATTTTTGGTATATAGAGTTTAATCTGGATCAGGTCTTGGAGAGACTGAGTTTTAGAAGATGACTAATACATTTCGGACTTATATATATATATATATATATATATGGGATTGGAGGCGAAATTAAGTGGGTGGGCTCCTCACTGATAATTTCTGTTTGAGTTGAGGAACCAGGCAAGGGTGTCCTCTTTCTCCCTTTTTATTTGCATTATATTTAGAACCATTGGCAAAGGAAATAAGAGACCCAGAAATTGAAGGATATAATTAGTTTGGTAGTCAAGAAAACTTGGAACAATTTGGAGATAATATGTTACACCTGCTAAAACCAGAAAATGACATTTCAGTGTTGTGGAACATTTTGAGGCAGTTTCAAATCTTTTTGGGATACAAAATCAATGAAGCTAAAACAAAGGCAATAGCTGTAAATTATGTACTCATAGCAATATCCATATTGTACTTAGGTATCCATAAGTACTTAGGTGTATGGATTAAAAAGGACTCTGGTGTGGCAGCTAAGGATATGTGGGAAGAGACTAAACAAAAGCTAATACAAAAAGCTGGAAGCTCTGTTATATGGATATGAATAGCAAGACAGAAGTGGTTAAAATGTTTTTAATCCCTTTAGTCCTATACTCAGATCAGGCATTTTTTTTATCAACCAGAAGAAAAGTTCTGGATAGCAATCAATAAAGAGCTGAATGATTTTATCTGGGAATGGATGATGGCCAGAGCCAAGCGGGATAAGCTGATTCTTCCAATAGACAAGGTGATTTGGAATTACCCAATTTGAAGGGGTATTTCAGAGTTACACAGTTAAGACTCCTATATATAGCAGAGGCAGAAACCTATAATTCAAAGTGGAAAAGGATGATGATGCAACAACAGACAAGCTCAAGAAACAAGGAATGACTGGGATTTTGGATGCAGAACCTTAAGGAGAATAACAATAACCATACAGAATATTATATTCATAAAGTAGCAGAAAGTATTCTAAGAACTAAGCCAACATGGGAATTGAGAAAGGAGATTCTGCTGATAGGGATAACTGCAATTAGGGATACAGACAATAGGCAATTCAGGGCTGGAATTTATTGGAGGAAAACTGGCAAAAGAACCAAGGTAATGGGAGCAAATAATTAGAGAGGGAAAGATAACAGAATAGGAAGAGGCCAATAATGTATTTGGACTGCCGGCTAGAGATTGCTTTCCCTATCAAGGACTGATATCAGATTATAGGCAATGAGAAAGAATTGGGGGATCCTAAGTGGAAGAACAACCCTGGTAGAGTTTTTATTAGAATCTAGAACAGAAGCTGCTGTTAAAAAAGAATAATTAGTACAACCTACAAAATATTGCATGATAACAATAAGAATCAATCAGGGGAGGTTAGGGAGGATTGGGAGGAGAGATTGGATAAGCAATTCACAAAGAGACAATGGAGGGTATATGTATGCCTCCCAGACGTGCAACTAAGTCTGGAAGATTTGGCATCTTTGCTTTGAAGTGTTTGCATGGGTGATTTTATGCCCTAGGTAGACTCCAAAGAATTTTTACTCAAGCAGAAAGCAAATGTTGGAGGTGTGATGGGGAGGAAGGAGGTAAATGGGAACATATTTTCTGGGAATGTAATGAGTTGGCAGACTTTGAGGATTCCCTGCGGATTACTCTGTCAGAGACACTGGGTGAGCAAACTGGTGTAACTATGGAGATGATTTTTTGAGCTGTGATGCAGAATCAGAGTTGCCTGGATGTGCTGGGGCCTTGTTGAGTCTAATTATGGTGGCTGCCAGAGGAGCAATTCCTGGTGAGTACAAATCAATGTTTAACCCAACTGTGCAACATGTGGTGAATACAGTGGCAGAGATGGAACAACTGGAATTGGGATCTTCAGAAAAGGGTAGGAGTAGACTAAATGGAAGGAAATAGGAAGTGTGGGAACAATACAAGCTGAGGAGGAACAAGGTTTAAAAGAAGGCAGGATCTGGGACAATGACTGGACAGATTATAAGTGATGTATAATGTTTGCACCTAAAATTGTGTCAGTATGATTTGTGATGTTTAACATTTGCAACTGAAATTATGTAAATATGGCTTGTTTTCATTTATATATGCCTGACTGCCTATGTCATACATGATAATTTAATAAAGACGTTTCTTGGTTAAAAAATATATATTTCAGACATATCACTCTGATTTTATATTTCCTCTTATTTAGCTTGACCTTATGGTATCTTCATCTGTAACTGTATCAGCATCTTTTCGTGACCATCTTGTGCCTGTCCTTGCAATTATGCTTATAACACCCTCAAAACATTGAATTACTTTGGCAACAGTTCTCTGAATACTGCTGGTACTGACAAAATACCAAATGGAGGTCAAAGAATCTGCACCACCATAATAGCATATAATGTATGCAATTTGGAGCACGTCTCATTTAACTTTATTTGCCAGAAACCCTGGTTTGAATTTAGTTCCAAGAAAAGCTAATCATTTGGAAATCCTGAAATCAATTTTGTCCATTTATTCTACTCTTTCCAACAGTCAGCCATGCACTTTTATTTCACTTTCTCAGCAACATTTTCAGACTTCATAGCATCAAGTCTTTTCAACAGTGACTATAAGAATCTTATTTTTGTATTTCTGTTCAACAATATGCAAATTCTTTTGAAAATATGATTTTGCTTTTACTCATTTTTACAAAACATTATCTTCTAACAAAGATTTTGTAAGTCTGACTAAGTGCTGGGTAAGATCACCACTTACTGCCACAACTGCAGCAAAAACCTTAATTATAATCATGTGATCAGTCTGGTCTCTACTTTGAATCCTTTCTTCGTTAAAATCCAATTCTTCCTGGTTTTGTTTTTCAAAGTTACCACTTTTACAGCATTTCCAGCCTTTATTTCTTATTTTCTGTATTATTTGACTCATGTTTTAATTTGCACACCCCTTTTCATCATTTAACTCTTTGTACCTGTACAGTATTAATTTCACTTGTTTTCCACATACATCTGCACCTTGACTTCGATATGGTCAGGTCTGTTTCTCTGAATAACCTACCATTTATTTCATTTTGTTAAGTACAAATTAAGCTGTTTCTTACAGAAGAATCAAAACAGTTTAAATTCAGTCTATGGTTCTGCTCTTCAGCTCAATAACATATGCATTTATGCAGTCTACAGGAACTCATGTTCTTATATATGGAACAAACATCTAATAAATAGTATGTTCTTTCTGGGCTGACAGCTAGAAAGAACAAAGATGGTGCCGATGGATGCCCATATTATACCCTGTCATCCAGATGAATATCCTTGAATATCCGTCAGCTGGGAGTGATGCAAAGATTCTGGAAATTGGGCCAGTCACAGGCTTCTGCATGGCAGAAAGACCCCAAGGATCAGTACTATAACACTGACTATGAAGAATATCAACTTAGGTTAATGATTGCCTATCACAAGTTAAACTCTGTTGACCTTGACAGTAGTATCAAACCACTCAAATATCCACACTCTGATTCTGATAGGCTAGTTAATTAAAAAAGGGTTCTATGGTCACTCCTGAAAGAAAACACTTATGCCTAGCATGTCTTATTTGGTTAAAAAATAATAAAATAATGATTTAATGAATACAAGGATAAAAAACAGATAAATGAGGCAAACAGGAGGAAATATAACTTACCACTCTCCATTTCTTTCCTTCCAGCTGTAAAACTGGAAGGTGATGCTGTTGAGGTATGACTTTAGGAGAAGTTGGACTAGGAGTTTTTGTAGGAGAACTTACTGATGTACTTTGTGCACGTAATTTAGGATTTTTATGGGTCTTCTGGTCATCTGACACATGGCGAAGCCCTAAGAAGTTCAAAAAAATAGTAGAGTAATCCCAGACACCTGCTTAACAAGTAAAACCACTCTACAAAGCAATATATTAACTAAATGGTAGAAGACTTTTCAGCTTGATCAAGCAAACCTCTTCAAAATTGTGGTAAAATAGCATTTTAAGTATTAATTAATTAGTAATTAATTATGTACAATGCTAAATAATGCATAAATGAGTAATTACCATATCTGCTGATCTTCTAGTGAGTTCTCTGTTCTGCATCACATCTTGGGCTCTCCCTCTTGAGACATTTTATTTTTCTTTTTTCAGAACACTCTCAAACAGCTAGCTCACCTTGAGCCCTAGCTCCAGCTTTCAAGGCATGGATGCCCACATGGTATATGCTGGAACATTCAGCACCAGAATAGAGAAACATACTGGCCCCATAATCAGTAATTCTTGATTTCTCATCACATGTGCAGGATAACCCTGCAAGTAGGGAATAGTGATATAACAGTAGAAACATGTAATAGTTAGAGAGCGAGTCCTTGCTAAAGGTAGCTAAAATATCTAAACAACAACAGACGGAAAGGTAAGGATGAAAGGGATCTACCACAGAGGACCGTAACATGGACAATGCTCATGTGTTTATTACATCTTACTTTAAGGAACCCTCTGCAATAGTTATTTCTCTTAACAAGACTCTCAGACTCACATTAAGTGGAAACAGGAGCTACAGAAGTCATTTGAAAAACACAACAGCCCAAATTTACATCATTTCCATACCAGAAGCAACAAACACAAGAAGGTAACAAATCTCAAGGTAGCTAAGGAACAGACACAAGCTGTGGCATGAAAGGTAAGCAAACTTTCCATACAGGAATCACTTTGTGAAGCAAAGGTAAATTGCCAAGGGACTGGCTAAGCCCATGTTGGTAAGTCATGATACCCTACCTTTATCCATATATTATGCGATAACCTCTGCAAAGGAAGGAAAATGACCAAGCAGTCTTTTCTTGAGGTGATGCTCCTCATAATCTTTTGGGTGGACACCTTAATGTTGCCAATGACTACTGTCCAGAACACTGTAGCAGAAACACCAGCTTAAAACTCCAAATTAAAAGGATGTACTTTAACCTTTGGACTCAGTGCAAATAATCATCTACTGAGTCAAAGCTGGGCCAAATGCCTGCTTTTTATCAGAGCTGGATGTACCAAGATTATATAATTGTGTTATCTATGGAATGCCAAGCTCGAAGGTAAAGACAAAGGTAGCAATGCAAACAACTAAAATGATCATATTTTCATACACTGGGAATTATGATGAAAATCTGAGAATGCCTCATCTTACCTTCTAAGGCTGTGGAGGGCAACAAACAGAGTACTACCAGCAGCTTGGTTGTTAGGTGAAGAAAATCATCCTGCTGAATGATTGGTGTATTCTCTGCTTAAAATGGAATGGTGTTGGGTAAGCAAACTCCAGAAGGACCTCAAAAATAAGGCCTTAGGGTCTCTCAGGAGACAATCAGAATAAGTCTAATCCTCAACATTCTGAACTTGGCAAGCTGGTGAGAAGTTAAAGGGTACACATGAAAATTGTAAAGAAACATTCCCCTCCAATCTACCAAGAAAGCATGTACTGCTTGCTTTCAACTACCCTACTGGAGACAGCAAAACCTGGAGAGAGTAGAATTCTTACCAGGACCACTGGATCACAGACCAGTTAATTGGAGTCAATGGTTATAAAGCCACAATGAAAACAAATGAATACCTGACTCCAAAAACACCAAAATCTTTTAATAAAACAACACAGCTTTCTGGATGGACTCCCTTTATCAGTGTTCATTCACAAACAAAATCAACAAATCAGTTCAAATAAGACATTTAAACTGACCACAAGACACCCCCCCCAATAAAACTACAATAGCAATTAGTCTAATAAAAAAAATAAAATCACAGAAACTTTCACTGAACATTAACCATAAAAACAATACAAATATTTATAAATACTATAACTACAACTCCCTCGCTAAACTTACATTAGATTATGGTCCAAATCTTATTTTTAAGTTTACAGTTATTCAGGTGTTAGCTAGAAATATAAGATGGATGACATTAATAATAGATTGGAAATAAAGGAGTATGGCTGGATTTTATGGCTAGAAGCAGACTGCATACCCAGCTTGAATCTTGCAATTAGTATAAAACTTGTTTTGAGAGAGAAACAAAAGAACTTGAAATTAATTCTTTATCCCTATTTATACTATAATAAAACATTTTCCAATTGCATTCTGCATCAAGTCCAGCAGGTATCAATGTTCTATATTTTAAAATAAACTTTCCTTAAAAAGCAACTTATGCTTCAAATTCATATTAAAAACTTTAATCTTCTCTAAAATATTACCCTGAAGACAACTGCTATTACCCCCATGATGGAGAAAATGCATTGCTAAAGGACTCTCCACCTTTTTACTCCTAATATCCCTCAAATGTTCTAGCAGCCTGTTATAGTAAGGATAGGGATTGGTTACAGTATTTAATTATCTTAATTAATGTAAAGTTTTATTTTTTTTTTGCTTTTTTATTAGGTATATATTTAATTAAAGAGTGTTTGTTTAGTTTTAATTCTTGAAAGGCTTTTTGGCTGAGGTGTTGGAGAGTGTTCAATAAAATTTGGGTCTTTTTTACTGGCCTTGGTGTTTTTTTTATATTTTTTTTCTGTTTGTACTTTGTTTGTTAGTTTCCTACCATGATGGCTGTAACAGAAGGAGATGCAGTGGAGATCCATTTGGAGACGGTATGCTTGGAGACTGGTTTCCTCTCAGAGCTAATGGTGAAAGCCACAAACAGTTGGTCTGATCTTCTGATACTCTTGGCTCTAAGTAGTAATGCAGTTGCCTATGAACAATCCTTTCCCCCTTTGTTCTGGGGGTTGGGGAAGAAAGTAGGCAAATGTATGGATTAATTCAACTAGGTCTCTATTACCACCATGGGCATAAAGGAAGGGTTAGTCCTGAGTGAGACTCTGTCTGGGTGGAAGATGATGAAAGGTTCAACACTCATTAGGATCTGAAGCTGAGAAACTCTTCTGGTTGAGGTGATAGCCAGTAAGAAGGCAGTCTTCTGGGTCAAAATGTTTGAATCAGTGGAAGCAGCTGGCTCGAAGGGAGGAAGGGTCAGTTTCTCCAACATGAAAATAGGTCCCAGGGTGGAACTGGAGGCTTTCTGGGAGGCCTAATGTGAACCCCTGTCAAACTGTTTCATGAGGGGGTGTGAAAAGAGAGGCAGCTGAGAAGACAGCTAAGCAGAAATAGATGAAGCATGGGTTTTTATGGTGGCGTAAGAAAGTCCTTTATCAAAAAGGCTGGCCAAATAAGACAGGATGAAAGGAATCTTGGCTAGAAGAGGGTTTTGTGCTTTATGTCTGCACCAAAGGGAGAATCTTTTCCATTTGGAGGAGTAAGGTTTCCTTGTGTTAGGCCTCCTGGTCTCTTTTAGGAAATCCAAAACCTGCTTGTCTATGAGAGATTCCTTCGATGAAATCAAGGCATCATCCATGTTGACAGTTTCTTCATCCACAGGTTGGGGTGTACAAACTTGCCCCTGTCCTGCGTTAATAGGTCCATTCTCTGTGGCAGCTGCCATGGTTCTGTGTTGGTTAGACTGATTAGCAGAGGGTACCAGTGCTGCCTGGGCCAGTCTGTGGCTATAAGTATTACACTTGGTTCCTCTTCTCTTAACTTTATCAGTACACTGGGCAGCAGTGGTACTGGAGGGAAAGCATAGAGGAAAAGGCTTGTCCAAGTGAAAGAAAAAGCATCTGTCCTTCAAGTTGACTTCAATTTGTCCCTGGAGCAAAACTTTTTCAGTTGAGTATTTGCTTTGGTGGCCAAAAGGTCTAACAATTGCACACCCTATTCTTTTGGCTATGTTGAGAAATAGTTCTTGATGCAGTTGCCACTTGCGGGGGTCTGACAGGTTTCTACTGAGGTGATCTGCTATTTCGTTGTGTATACCCAGCAAGCACTGTGCCATGAGGTGCAACTCTAGGGAGTGAGCTGTTTCCCACTCATCAATTGCTAGGGAACAAAGCAGTGGGTCCCCCCATTTGTTTATTTATGTATCACATAACTGTAGTGTCTGTCTTCACTACTAGCACTCCTGGCTTCCATTCCTTTTGGAAGTCTATTAGAGCTTTTTGGACTGCCGTAAGTTCTTTTAAATATATGTGGTTGTATCTGAGCTTGGAGACCCATCTTCCTTGACTCCAGAGGCAGTTGAAGTGGGCTCCCCAGGCTACCTCTGATGCATCCATTCTCAGGGTTTGCTACTGGGGGATGAATTTGAAAGGGAGACCCAGATTGAGGAAGCATGTTTGGGTCCACCTGACGAATTCCTTCCTGAGACAAAGGATGAGCTTTATCTTGGCTGTGATTGCTGGGATCACACATTCTTGAGGTACCACTGAAGTTTCCTTATGTGTAGCCTGGCCACGGGAATCACGAGGATGCAAGAGGCCATGCAACCCAGGGCCTTGAGCTACTCCATGGCTATGAGATAATTCCTGACCATTATTTGTCTGGAGTACAGGGTCAAGAAAGCAAACTTGTCCTGAGATAAGAATGCCTCCTGGAGGGCCGAATCCAGAAGGACCCCTGGGAACTCATCCCTGGTTGTAGGGTTAGTCTGACATTTCTGTCAATATACGGTGAACCCCACTGAGGTTAAAAGGTTTTTGGTGAAAAGCAAGTCCAATCTGAGTTTTTCTGGGTTTGTTGCCTGGATGAGGCAATCATCCAGATAGGGGTAAATTTGAATTCCCTTTGTTCTGCAGAAAGCTATCAGAGGATCTAGGCATTTCATGAAGACCCTGCGAACAGTAGAGAAGCTAAAGGGCACAACACATAACTGATGGTGCCTGGTACCTGCTCTGAAGCCTAGGAAGCTTCTGTGCGATTCCTCTACAGGGCTATGAAGGTATGCATCCTTTAAATTCAGAGTAACAATGACAGCATTGGGTGAGGTCATGGGTAGAAGTATTTGAAGGGTTAATATCTTCAAATTTGGGACCTGCAGGAATTGGTTGAGTTTTCACATGTCTAATATTGGCCACAGTGTACCTTCTTTTCTGGGTACCAGGAAGAATCTGGAGTAAAATCCTCTTCCTTTTAAGTGTTCTGGTACTGGTTCCACAGAGTACTGGGTGCACAGTAACTATATCTGGGCCAATGCCTCAAGTGTTTTGTTTTGGTGGAATGTCTGGGAAGCCTGAGGGAATCAAGGGTTGCTTGAATTTGAGCTTCTAACTCTGTAAAATAATGTTTAGTGCTCACTGGTTTGCAGTAATGTGAGCCCACGTTCTGTGGAATAGTGGTAGCCTTCCCTCTGGCTTGGGAGGGGTATGTGGGGGGCCATGGAGGGGAGGGGTTAAGGAGCACCATGACTGAGTCACTGTTGCTTCCTGCTAGGGCCTGTGGGCATGAGCCCCCTGGCCTAATGGGTTTTGAATGCCATTGCTTGGGCAGTTGGTGCTGTCTTTGGCTCCTTTCCCTATGGGACTTTCTTTGCCTAGCCTTGGGTTGGGAAGCAAAGGAACAATGCTTGGCTGAGTAGTTTCTGCTAAAGCGAGGAGGTCAGATGTGAAGAAAGTCCTTACCAGTCTGCATGGACTTTGCCTTGTATTACATTTTCTTGAGTACAGCTTCAGCCTTGGGACCAAAAAAAAGTCTTTATCCAAAGGTGTGTCCAAGAGGTTGGATTTGACATGGTCTGGGAGGGTACTGTTCTCTCAACCATGCATATCCTCTTATGACAGAATATGTTGCTGCAGCCCTACTGGAAGCTTCTATGGCATCTTAGCCACAGTGCAGACAGTGCTTGGTTACCTGACAGCAGAAATTACAAAGGTCCAATAACTCCTTAGAGAGACCCTTGTTTTCCTTGCCCATCAATTTTTGCTTCATTTGGTCCAGAAAAGTTTTCTGGAACTTAATCACGTGAAACTGGCAGTTCAAGGCCTGCATAGCAAGGGTAGCGGATGTGTAAACTTTTTTGCCAACTCTATCTAAGGCTCAAGTTTCCTTTGTTAGGAGGCAAGGGGTTTTTGGATGAGTTAGCTCTGGCTCCCTTAGGACCTGGGGGGTCACAATCTCGGGGTCTGCTACAGGGCTCTTAAAAATATGTTTGTGTGAATCCAGTGCCCTATAAAACCTGTCTGGCTTTCTAGGGGCAGGAGGGAGGGAGTTTGGCTTTAAGGAGGAGTCCTGGAATACATCATCTACCACCTCTAAGACAGGAGGAATAGAGAAGGATTTGGGTTCAGGGAGGTTAAAAAATTTCCCAATTATTTTCTTAGATTGTGGGTAGTCTTGTGCTTCCTACTTGACGTGTTCCCTTAAGATGTGAAGAATTTCCCCAAAGGAAATATCCTCAGGAGGGGAGGCAGAGGCAAGATTCTTTGAGTCAGAGCCCCAAGGGACACCAGGCAAACATCCTCGTTAGAGGTAGAATCCTCCTGGTCAAAGTCCTTATCTGAATTAAAAGAGTAAGAGAGATCTTCTAGAGGTGTGTCTCTTTTTCTTTTACTTGGAGAAAATTCTGGGAGAGGCTGTTTGGATCTAACCAGAAAGATTAGATCTCCAGCCAACCTCACAAGATCCTACTGATATGCCTGGGAACGGCAGTCGATAGGCCTAGGTTAACACTGGGTGGAATCACTTTCTTATGAATGACTGTAGGTTTTGTTCTATGACCGATCTCTGGCCCAGAATGGACAACCAACTCACACAGATGAAAGGCTGTTGCAATGTCCTGGGAAGCAAAGATCTGTTGTCAGTTTTAGCACAGTTGTCAGAAGCTGGAGCATGCACAAAAGTCCCAGATGCAACCAAAGAACTGAATCCTACGGCTTGAAAATAAATTGAGGGACCAGAAGGCATTTCAGACACCGAACGGGTTTCAAGAGACACCTGTGCCACCACCTCGGTTGCAGAAGGGGGCTGCAAAAGCATCTCACCTTCTTCAGCAATAGCAAGCCTAGGAGGACTAGCCAACGACAAGCATGGCTTTGTCCAAGAGCCTAAGCCTGGATTGTTTTTCCTTATCTCTTTTTTGCCTAGAGATGTCGACCTCAGCTTGATAGTGAACACTATAGTAAGTCATCAGGCTATTCGTGTCTTAAAAGACCTTGCTGAAATCTCGGCTCTATGCCTAATGGTTTTGTTGTTAAAGCAAGCACAAAAATGACAGTTCAGGACACTGTGTTCCAGCCCCAAGGAAGTCACACAAAAACAGTGGAAGTCCTGGTGTGGTACCTGTTTGCCACAGCGGAGACAATTATTAACTTTCTCTGACATTAGCCAAACGATACAAACAAAAGTTCCCCATCAGGGTATTTGGCTTTCCAGAATCTTCTTTTTCTGGTGCAGACTGACCGATGCACTGACTGGCACTCTGCTTCAGGCTCCGACAGCAGGAAAGAACTGAGATCATGGTGCAGCCAATGACGTCAGATAGGTGGTCCGCCAGCTCCAGTAGGAGGGAAATTTATTCTCTGGTAGTTGGGCCAGCCAAGGGTTTCCACGGTGGGAAGTCCCACAAGTTACAACTGGAACAGTGAAACACGAAGAACATCAAGAGCATAATTCCAAAAAGGAATGTTAAGAGCCAAACTCAGGAGCAAATCTGATAGTAAATGATGACTACACAGCATTCACTAAACTGTCTTCATATGGAAAGACGCCAGAAAATCTGCTGTTTTACCATAGGCTTTAACTCCAACACATGTCAAACTGTACACGCCTTTACATGTCTCTGAATCCCTACTCAGAAGGATGGGTTACCAAACTCACAGACCCTGCTGATGTGTAGGAAAAAGTGTCACAACAGGGATTTGAAGATGTCTTCTTTTTTTTTTTTAAATCCTTGGGACAATCACCATAATAGACTTTTTTAAGCCATTAGCTAAACCCAACGACCGCAATCAAGGCAAAGCCCAAACTAAGGTAAGTAAAAGGGAGTCCCAAGATGGGATAAACAGAAACCAGTATTTCAGCAAAACAGGCACAGATAGTTCGACAACAAAACTTATTCTGCTATTACAACTACTTCTGTGAAAACCTCAGGAGTAAAGTGGAGATCAGAGGGGAAGAACTTGCTGGAATCCTACGATAAAGCACAGAAGACACAAGATACTGACATGCAAGAAGGCATCTATAACATTCAAAGCAACCACACAATAGCTAGTAAGGAAAAGGGGCAACAGGGCCATAAAGGGACTCATTCAGGGCCCTTTACTACTCTGAAACCTAAAGATTTTTTTCTTGAGTGATTTCCCCCTCTCTGCCTGACAATAAGCCTCCTCCTTCCAGACGGTCATTCATTTGTTCCCCCAACACTACCCACTCATACCTTGTATCATCCACTGGAAGTATCTGCAGTCTCCTTAGAGATTAGCTTATCACTGCTGTACAGTTCAGGGCTGGCAGCTGTCTGGAGGAGAGACCATCATCCAGGAAGCCATAGGGGTGGCCACTTACTCCCTGGCTTATTGAGTCCCATGTGGCAGCCTGATATTGGCAACTGTGCATGCAAAGTTCTGGTGAGCAAGCAAGTCTGGATCTTTAATGATACATGCTCAGCCATCTACCTCCACTGCTGGTCAGCAGGCAATAATAGCAGGTCATGTTACCCTCATCCACAAAGGATGGCAAAGCCACTCCTGTTATTCCAAGTAGTTCACCCAGTGCCTGAGCTAATTCTTGAACCTGAGACAGCTGCGTCAATGTCGGGGTATTACTCCTAAAAGCCAATGAGCTGGCATGGACTGTTAAACAGCTATGAATAAATCCAAGAAACCCAGCATAATAGCCAAGATCAGGCCGACCATCCACATTAGATGGAAAGATTATGAATGTGTAAACAAAATATTAGATAATTCCTGATCAGACAAAATAAATCCTACCATGGCAGACATCACAATTCAATTACTTCATAACTAAAGACCATGTCAAATACTCATTTATCCTAGGAGACAGCGAGATCTATGTAGAAGTACATGTAAAGAAGCAACCTCTCAAGGTAGGTCTGATAAAAAATGAGTACTGATGAAAGTTGCTCAAGAAGTAACTTCACTGCAGATACTAGAGTGGGGTTGGGGAAAGTTTTCTGGGATGCTTAAATAACTGCCTCTGAGAAAATGGAGACATGTCCTATTGAGAGACAAGAATGGCTGCCAGATGGATGGTGCAAAGAGAGGGACTGGGAGCACAGTGCTGATTTTTGCAGGAAGCTACTGATGGCATATTCCTTCTAAGCTCAGTAGTACATATGCTGCTATGCAATATTGTAATTTCACCATGATCTCAAATTTTACGTTTTATACTTACAGTGATCCAACTGAAAATGGTGCATATTTGTACATGAGTGCTTCCTATGATGTATAAAGATGCTCCTAGTCAGAAAGTGGTTGTTCCCAGGGGGTAACAGTGTGTGATAAATTAACTGAATACTATTGTCACACGATCACAGTTAAACAACCATCAGCCTGGTCTAACAGGAAAGTGTGTGTGTGTGTGTGTGTGTGTGTGTGTGTGTGTGTGTGTGTGTGTGCACGTGTGTGAGATGTGTTAAGCTGAAATACACTGGTGTGGACTAAATTTCTTTCACTTGTTCACATTCTTGAAAGGGGGCAGCGTGTAGGTGAAAAAAAATAAACATAGCCACTACTAACATTCACTTGTTTACAATTAATCAATCAAAGATCTGCTTTATCAGACAGTGTGTGTTTGTGGGTGAAAGAAGCTGAAATAGATTACTGTGGGTAAAATTTCTTTCACCTAGCCAAAGTTAAACACAAAAGGGGTAACCACTTAGTGGATATTCTCGAGGGGGATAAAGAATGAATGCTACTCTCCATTGTTAAAAGTTAAATGAATGTTTTTCTGACTTGTCAGGGGCTACATATGTGAAAGAAGCTAAAATCCATTATAGTAAACGGGACAAATTTCTGTTGATAAGAGTCAAAATCAGTGGTGTCTTAGTCAAAGTGTTTAGTCTCGGGGAAATTAGTCTGTCTGGAAAAGCAATTGACAAGTACTGTCATTTGTTAACAGCTAAATAATCAAACTGAGTTATCACAGAAAGTGTGTGTATCTGAGTGTCTGTGTGAAATAAATGAAAATATATAACTGTGGGGTTAATTTTGTTTATCTGATCACAGCTACACATACGATGTATCTACTCAGAAATGGTTATTCTTGGGGGTAAGCGGAGTCAGTGTGTGGAAGCTAGGACACCTTCTAGAAAAAAATAATCACAGTTTTTTATTTCTGAACAACTTATATAACTTATTTATAATCAGAAGAGGACTTTCCTTTAACTAAAATGAAACAGCTTATTTCAGGGGGATACAGTGTGTGTGTGTGACAGGAGTTAAACTATTGTTTTGTGACACTTAATTTTTCCATGAAGACATAACCTTTGTTTTGGTGTTCAGAATTATCACCTTATTTTTACTATAGTTGTTTAATGCAGTCCTTCATTCATCTAATAGCCACCAAATGTTCATTACATTTAGTTCACAAACATCACATACATTTTTCATTTTCTAACAAAGGCAAACACAGAATGCATCAGGTCATAAACATACTGCTTTGTTATAAGACTAGAGCCAAAAAGTACAGTTGTGTACACTTACCATAAATGTAGATGTTCGAGTGTATTCACTGTTGCAGTCATCACACTTGGGTTATCCTGCCAGGGGTAGCCCTCAGTGGGCCCGAATACCAGACACTTATTATGTCTTCGTCGGTTGCTGTCGCTCCAGGACTGACGTCAGGTCGTCAGTGGTATAAAATCAGGCACCCAACGCCTTTACATCAGTTTTTCTTGCCCCAACTGTCAAGAGCCCCCAAATAAGGAGCTAAGTTATGGTGGAAGAACACCACCAGTAGAAAGTAAATACCAAAATTTCCCCATAAGGAGAGAGAGAGAGAGAGAGAGAGACAAGCTGGGGATGGAGGGTGGGAAAAGTACAGTTGTGTACACTTACCATAAATGTAGATGTTAGAGTGTATTCAATGTTGCAGTCATTACATTTGGGTAATCCTGCTGGCAGGTTGCCCTCAGTCAGCCTGAATTCCAAAGTCCTGGGTCCTGCGTCGGCTGCTGTTGCCCCTTCCCTGATGTCAGGTCGTCAGGGGTATAAAAGATGTGACCGACGCCATTTTCTTTAGTTTTTCTTGCCCCAGATGTCAGGTGCCCCCTGAAAGGGTAGCTAAAATTTAAATATATATATATATATATATATATATATATATATATATATATATATAAATACATGCACCAATTTAAACTTTACCTTCATCTACAAGCAAATACACCACATAGGTTGTATAAATCAGAGAAGTAAAGATAGGTTCCATCAGAAGAAAAGGGGATGGCGGGTGGGTAACTTGGACTGCAACAGTGAATACACTCGAACATCTACATTTATGGTAAGTGCACACAACTGTACTATGTTCTTCGTGTTTCACTGCTGCAGTCATTACATTTGGGTAGAGTCCCAAAGCTATGGTTGGGAGGCTGGAGCTAAACAGCATTAGGAGCGGCTATGAGACCCTGCAGAACTGCAGTGGCAAAGCCTGCCCTGGATTTAGAGTAGAGTGGCAGATGATAGTGCTTTGTAAAGGTGTGCACTGAACTCCAAGTAGCAGCCTCTAAAATGTCCTTGGCTGGTACTCCCCTGAGAAAGGCTGCTGAAGTGGCTGCAGCTCTGGTGTGGCCTAATGCCCTTAGGCATTGGCTTGCCATGGTGTAAGTAGCAGAAACGAATGCAGTGGCCTATCCACTTTGAAATAGTCTGCTTTGAGATGGCCTTTCCTTGTGATCCTGCAGTATATGCCACTAGTAATTGTTCTGTCTTTCTGAAAACTTTGGTTCTGTCCAAGTAGAATCTAAGCTGTCTGTGTACATCCAAAGAATGCAGAATTCTCTCCCCCTTGTTCTGCGGATTTGGATAAAAAGTTGGCAGATGAATAGTTTGGTTAAGAGCCACACTGGACACCACCTTAGGCATAAATGTTGGGTTTGTCCTCAGGGAGATCCTGTCTGGATAAAAGGTTCCACAGCCATGAGTGCCTGTAGCTCTGAAACTTGTCTTGCAGAAGTTATTGCTACGAGCAGAGATGTTTTCCAAGATAAAAACTTTATATCAGCAGTAGCAGCTGGCTCAAAAGGAGGCAGGGTGAGTTTTTCCAAGACATAGTTGAGGTCCCATGCAGGCATTGGTGATCTCGTTGGAGGCCTTAAATTTTGGCTCCTCTGAGGTACTGCTTTAATAAGGGATGAGAAAAGATTGGTGGCTCTGTATTGTAATGAGCCGAAATGGCAGAGGCATGAATTTTAATAGATGAGAAAGATAGTCCTTTGTCCAGCATCTCAGTTAAGTATTGCAAAATCTGAGGAATATTTGGCACAGCTGTATCTGTTCCGTGTGCCTGGTTCCAAGCACAGAATCTCTTCCATTTTCCAGCATAAAATTTTCTAGTACTAGGCCTTCTGGCTTCCAAAATGATATCCATCACAGCTTTACTGAGAGGTGTGTTTTGTATGACTACATTATCCGCCATGCTGCCAGGTTTAAAGTCCTGAGTTGGCTGTGCAGGATCTGATTGTTTTGCTGGGACAGAAGATGAGGTATTTGAGGTAAGGTCCAAGCTGGGCATTGAGACAAGCTCCTTAGTATTGGATACCAGTACTGGCGGGGCCAGTCTGGAGCAATCAGTATCATCTTTGGCTTCTCCTATCTGACCTTTAGGAGTACCTTGGGGAGGAGAGGCAGAGGGGGAAAGGCATATACTGATAGGTTTTTCCACCTGAAAAATAGGGCATCCACTTTCCATGCTTGTCTGTGATAAATCCTTGTGCAGAATATTTTTAGTTGGTAGTTGTGAGGGGAGGCAAATAGAGCTATGTCCGGGCATCCCCATTTCCTTGTTATCATGCTGAAGACTTGTGGAACCAGCTGCCACTCGTGGGGATCCATGAGGTTTCTGCTTAGTTCATCTGCCAGAGTATTTTTCCTTCCTGGCAGGAATTGTGCCTGCAGATGTACTTGGTAAGTCAATGCTGTGTCCCACAAAGTCATGGCTAGTCTGCAATGGGGGTAAGAATGTGTGCCCCCCTGCTTGTTTATATACCACATGACCGTGGTGTTGTCTGTCTTTATCAGTAGTTGTCCTGGATGAAGTAGGTCATTGAAGGCTGTCAGGGCATTTTGAACAGCTAGCATCTCTTTTTGATTGATATGTAGGTGCATTTGGTTTGAGGTCCATGTGCCCTGAATGCATCTTTCTTCCATGTGGGATCCCCAGGCATAATCTGATGCATCCGTTGTTAGTGTCTGCCTGGCTGGGGGTAATGTGAATGGCTGTTCCTTGTTTTGGTGACAAGCCTTTGTCCACCATCGAAACTCCTGCTGCAGCAGGGAATGAGAGTAATCATAGTTTCCAGGCTGTGGCAATGTTGAGTCCAAACACTTTTTAGGTACCACTGAAGTTTCCTCATATGCAGTCTTGCATATGGAATTAGTAGGATGCAGGACGCCATGAAGCGCAAAGCCTGCAGAATTTTTCTTGCAGATAACTGGGCCTTTGTTGCTAACATTTTGAAATAGGTAGTCAGTTGCCTTTGTTTGTCTGGCGTAAGATAAGCCATCTGAGCAGTTGTATTTAAGCTTGCACCCAGGAATATTATCTCTTGAGAGAGTACTAGTTTTAATTTCTTTTCATTGACTGTGTACCCTAGGCATGTTAGAAGTCTTTTCACAAAGGCCAGATGCTGTAGAAGAATGTCCTTGTTCTCTGCTTGAATTAGACAGTTGTCCAAGTAAGGATATATTTGTATTCCTCTTTGTCTGCAGAATGCAATTACTGGTGCCAGGCACTTTGTAAAGACCCTGGGCGCAGTAGAAAAGCCAAAGGGCAGTGCAGAGAATTGATAATGCATTCAGCCAGCCTTGAATCTGAGGTATCTTCTGCATATCTGTCTGACTGGGACATGCAGGTATGCCGCTTCTAGGTCTAAAGTCACAAGCCAAGCGTTCTTGCCCAGCATGGGCAGAAGCTGCTGCAAAGTCAACATCTTGAAATTTGGTATATCCAGGAATGTGTTCAGAATAGATAGGTCCAATATTGGCCTCCAGGCCTTGTCCTTTCTGGGTACCAAGAACAGTCTTGAGTAAAATCCTTGTCCCTGCTCTTGCTCTGGTACTTGTTGAATGGCCCGCATGCATGTCCATGAGGGATGAGACTTGTTTTTGTGCCTATGCCCATTGATTTTTTGGCAGATCTGGCCAGTCGTTTGCCTTTGGTGGGGTATGGAAATGGAACTTGTAGCCTTGTGACATGATATTTAGAACCCACTTGTCCTGGATTATAATGTGCCAATTTTGAGAAAAAAGTGCTAATTTTCCCCCTAAGGGTGCTGCCAGGAGATAAGTGCTTGCTGCAGGCAGGGGGAAGTCATTGGGACTGTTTCCTGTATGGCTGTGATTTGTCTTCTCTAACTTTGGAGGTAGAAGCACCCCACTGCTTTGACCTGTATGAACCTTGCACCTGGGATCTGCCTCTAGGGCATCTGGATCTGCCCCTTTGAGGTCTGTCTGACACAGGAAAGGACCAATTCTTTGTTGGCCAGTGTCTACTAAACCTAGGTGGCTGTACTTGTAAGAAATATTTGACCGTTTGCATAGATTTAGCTTTGTCCTCCATTTTCTTTAACACCTCTTCTGCCTTAACACCAAACAAAGTATCATGCTGTAAAGGTGCATCTAATAATTTAACTTTGACAAGATCAGGCAAATTTTGTTCCTTTAACCAAGCATGCCGCCTAATTACACAGCCCGTAACTGCGGCCCTGCAAGAGGCCTCCAAAGAATCAAAACCACATTGCAAAGTATGCTTTCCAACTTGTTCAGCTGCATGCAATAAATCCTGCTTTTCCTTGTTTTCTCCACATTCAGAGTTTAACATTTTCTGTTTAAGCAATGCCATGACATGTTGCTGATATTTGAGCATATGAAACTGACAGTGTAAGGCCCTTATAGCCAAGGTAGCAGATGTGTAAACCTTTTTTCCCCATCTATCCAGTGCCCTAGAATCTCTGTCGGAGGGGGTAGGGTTTTTGGCAGTGGAAGCCTTAACTCCTTTGGGACCTTGAGAAATAGTTTCTGGGTCTGCAGCAGGGTTTTTAAAAAGGAATTTATGAGAGTCAGGAACCCTGTAATATCTGTCAGGCTTAACAGGAGCTGGAGGTAAAGAGTCAGGGGTAAGACTAGACTCCGAAAACACATCATCTACAATGTCTAACACAGGTGGCCTGTGTTGAGGTAGTAAAAGGAAATCTCTGAGCCTCTTTTTAGATTCTGAAAAATCTTGGCTCTCCCAGTGGAAATGCTCCCTCATGTATGCAAGGTTTCCCCAAAAGAATAGTCCTCTGGAGAAGAAGCTGAAGGTATAGATTCTTCAGCATCAGAATCCTCATAGGGGGTAAGAGAATATTCCTGATCAGAAGAGGAATAATAAGAAATGGAAACCTGATCTGAAGATTCATAGTCAGTCTCTTGCCTAGGCCTATTATCAGGAGGGGGATGGAAACCCCTGATCAAGGTAATCAAGTCTTCGGCCATTTCGAGCATCTGTTTTTTGGGCATAGAGGCCTGACCACGTGGCTCTTGAGTTTGTTTCTTTGCTTTAGAAGGTGCTTTAGTCTTTGCCTTTGAAACTGAAGTCAGTTTAATATAAAGATGTTTAGGTCTGAATACACCCTCAGAAGCCGGTGCCTACTCAGCGGCTCTGGACCCATCTGAAGGAATAGTATCCGAGGCTCCAATACCTTGAGTTTCCAGTGGCATGGCCGACTCCACGTGGGAGTTGGTAGTGGCCTGCGACTCTAAAGTAGCGGGCATCAGGGGCTGCGAAAGCGCCTCACTGAGAACCAGTGAACCGGCGACTGGCTTAGGAGAAGCTTCATCGTCGGTTTTGGACCTCGGTTGTCTATCTCTCTCCTTTTCTTTGCGTTTTTTGTGAACTCCGGTAGTCGGATGGCTATCCGACGACATTACTGGATAATTAAACCGGTGTCCAAAACAGTTTAAGGCAAAATCATACCGACGCTTAATAGTGCGTTGGTTAAATCTAGCACAAAACTGACAACTAGAAACGTTGTGATCCGGGCCTAGGCAAGGAATACAGTAAGAATGAAAATCCTTATGAGGTATTAGCTTTCCACAAGAAATACAATTATTTACTTTTTCTGACATCGGTCTGGAGCAAGAAAAAAGTTTCCCCAACGGGGTACTTAGCTTTATTGAAGACTTCGGATCTGAAACTCAAACACGTAAATCTCAGGAGTCGGCCGACTGGCACTTATGAACTGCTTCTGGCACTGTACAGCAAGAAAGACGTCAGGGAAGGGGTGACAGCAGCCGACGCAGGACCCAGGACTTTGGAATTCAGGCCGACTGAGGGCAACCTGTCAGCAGGATTACCCAAATGTAATGACTGCAACAGTGAAACACGAAGAACATCCAGGACTGCAACAGTGAATACACTCGAACATCTACATTTATGGTAAGTGTACACAACTGTACTATGTTCTTCGTGTTTCACTGTTGCAGTCATCACACTTGGGTTGATTCCCAAAGCTGAAGAAAAGGGTGGAGGCAGTCAAGAAGACTGGGGGGGCTGGCTAGGATGCCCTGCAAAACTGCGGTGGCAAAGCCTGCCCTGGATTTGGGGAAGAAAGGTAGGTGGTAATGCTTGGTGAGGGTATGAACAGAAGTCCATGTTGCAGCCTTCAGGATGTCCCTGGTGGGGACCCCTCTGAAGAAAGCTGCAGAGGTGGAGGTTGCCCTGGTGGAATGCATCTTGACCCCCTTTGGGGGTGGTTTCCCGTGCTGTTTGCAGCAGAAATGGATGCAGTGTGCTATCCATTTGGAGATTGTTTGTTTGGATATGGCCTTGCCCTCTGTCCCTGCTGTGAAGCTGACTAGTAATTGATCAGTTTTTCTAAAAGATTTAGTCCTAGCTAGATAGAATCTGAGCTGTCCTGTCTGTGCACATCTAGAGAGTGCAGAATCCTTTCCCTTTTGTTTTGTGGGTTAGGGAAAAAGGTGGGCAAATGAATGGATTGGTTGAGAGCCACATTGGACACCACTTTAGGCATGAAGGATGGGTTAGTCCTGAGGGAAACCCTGTCAGCATGGAAAATGATGAAGGTCTCTACAACTATGAGTGCTTGTAGCTCTGAAACTCTTCTAGCTGAAATGATGGCCAGAAGTAAGGCTGTTTTCCAAGAGAGGAATTTTAATTCTGCTGAAGCTGCAGGCTCAAAGGGTGGGGGGTAAGGGTGAGCTTTTCCAGCACAAAGTTAAGATCCCAAACTGGGGCAGGAGCTCTTCTGGGTGGCCTTAAGTTGTTAGCCCCTCTTAGGAACTGTTTGATGACAGGGTGTGAGAAGAGAGGTGGCTCTGTGCTGTAATGAGCAGAGATGGCAGAGGCATGCATTTGAACAGAAGAGAAGGATAGACTCCTGTGTATTAGGTCTGCCAGGTAATCCAGGATGAGAGCTAGGGAGGGCTGTGCTGTTTCAGCTCCCTTAGCCTGGATCCAGGTGCAAAATCTTTTCCACTTGTCAGCATAGGATTTTCTAGTGCTGGGGCATCTGGCCTCATGTAAAACATCCAGGATTTGTTTGCTTAGGCTGGCAGCTGGAGGAGAGGTCAGGGAATAAGCCAGGCTGCCACGTTCAGGGTCTGCAATTTTGGATGTATGAATTCTCCATTCTTCTGAGTCAGGAGTGTTTGGATCTGAGGTAGGTGCCATTGTGGCAGGGGTGACAGGCTGCGCAACAGTGGGTACCAGTGCTGGCGTGGCCAGTCTGGGGCAATCAAGACTGCCCTTGGTTTTTCCTCCCTTATTTTGAGCAGTACCCTTGAAATGAGTGGTAGAGGGGGAAATGCATAGATCGAGAGGTTTACCCATTGGAAGGATAGAGCATCCAGGCCTTGCTGTGAGGTTCCCTGGTACAGAATTTGCTGAGCTGATGATTGGAGTGGGAGGCAAAGAGGTCCACCTTTGGGGTGCCCCATTTCTGGGTTACAAGGTTGAAGGTTTTGTGGTCTAGCTGTCACTCATGTGGGTCTAGCAGGTTTCTGCTTAAGTTGTCTGCTAAAGAGTTTAGGGAGCCTGGCAGGAATTGTGCTAGCAGGTGTATTTGCATGGCTGAGGCTGTGTGCCAAAGGGTCATGGTGTGCCTGCAGAGAGGATGAGTGAGTCCCTCCCTGCTTGTTGATATACCACATCACTGTGGTGTTGTCAGTTTTGATCACTAGAGGCCCCGGGGAGAGTACGGGTCTGAAAGCTGTCAGGACATGCTGAATAGCTAGCATCTCCTTTTGGCTGATGTGCAGATGTATTTAATTTGGGCTCCAATGGCCCTGAATGCACCTGCTGTCCAGGTGTGCACCCCAGGCATAGTCTGATGCGTCTGTGCTGAGGTTCTGGGCGGCATGGGGTTGTGAGAAGGGAAGACCCTTGTTGTGGTTGCAATGCTGCTGCCCACCAAAAAAATCTTTCCTTAGACAGGGTATCACAGGTATGACAGTTTCCAGGTCTTGAGTGTGTTGACACCAAAGGCTTTTTAGGTACCATTGTAGTTTCTTCATATGCAGTCTAGCATATGGAATGAGCCCTAGAGCTTGCAGGATTTTCCTTGCAGATAAATGGGTTCTGGTGGCTAGTTGAAAGAAGTAGCCTATTAGATAGGCTTGTTTTTCTGGAGTAAGGAATGCCATCTGGGATGCCTTGTCCAGGCTTGCTCCCAGTAATACAATTTTTTGTGTGGGGACTAGTTCTAATTTCTTTTCATTGACAGTGTACCCCAGGGAGGTCAGTAGGTCCTTTACAAAGGTCAGGTGCTGTAACAGCTTTTCCTGACTGTCTGCCTGAATCAGGCAATCATCTGAGTAGGGGTAAATTTGAATATTTCTTTGTCTGCAAAAAGCAATGGCTGGAGCCAGGCATTTTGTGAAAACTCTGGGAGCAGTGGATAAGCCAAAGGGAAGAGCAGACAACTGAAAGTGTACGGATCCTGCCTTGAAACGTAGATATTTCCTGCAAGATTCCCTGATTGGGATGTGAAGGTAGGCCTCTTTTAGGTCTAGGGTGGCTAACCAAGCGTCATTGGACAGCATAGGAAGAAGCTGCTAGAGGGTGAACATTTTGAATTTTGGTATCACCAGAAAGATGTTTAGAATGGATAGATCGAGGATTGGGTGCCAGGTGCCCTCTTTTCTGGGCACCAGGAAGAGTCTGGAATAGAAACCTTGGCCTATCTGGTCTGCAGGAACATGCTGTATTGCCCTCTTGGAGAGCAGGGAATGGACTTGCTTTTTGGCCTCTGCCCATTGGTTTGGAGGAAGATCTGGGAATGCTTTTGGGGTTGGCAGTGTGTGAAAATAAACTTTGTATCCCTGGGACACTATGTTGAGGACCCATCAGTCGCTGGTAATAGAGGCCCAGTTGTTTGCATGGAAGGACAGTTTTCCTCTTAGGGGCACAAGCAGGTG
Source organism: Protopterus annectens (assembly GCF_019279795.1). Classification (NCBI taxonomy): domain Eukaryota; kingdom Metazoa; phylum Chordata; order Ceratodontiformes; family Protopteridae; genus Protopterus; species Protopterus annectens. Next base: position 932,487,041 of record NC_056731.1, on the reverse strand, counting down.
GGCAGAGGTAAGGGGTGAAGTCATCTTGAGTTCTTACCATAAGGGGGTGGCTTAGCACTCTCTGTTTTTGTAGAGGAGGAACTCCATTGCTTAGATCACTACATTCCCTGGGACTGCTGTCTGGGGGGGGGTCTGCTTCCCCTGGGCCTTGGCTGAGCTGGCCTGCAGGGGGCTGGAAAGGACCAGTGTTTGGAGGAGCAATGCCTACTGAATCTCGGATGAACCTCGGAGGCTGAATCTGTAAAAAGTCTTTTGCTGTCTGCATAGATTTAGCTTTTCTTCCATCTTTTTTAAGACCTCTTCTGCCTTGGTGCCAAACAAATCGTCTTTGTTCAATGGTGCGTTCAATAATTTTAATTGACATGGTCTGGCAAGGTCTGTTCCTTAAGCCAAGTATGCCTTCTGAGGAGAGAACCAGTGACTGCTCCCCTGCAAGATGTTTCTAAAGCGTCAAAGCCACATTGCAAGGTGTGCTTAGTAACTTGGCTTGCAGTATGCATAAGCTCTTGTAATCTATTTTCTGCACAAGCAGGAAAGGAAGATATTTTTTGTTTGAGGAGTTCCATGGTATGCTGCTGATATTTCAGCATGTGGAACTGACAATATAGTGCTCTAATAGCAAGCATTGCAGAGGTGTATACTTTTTTACCCCATCTGTCTAAAGCTTGGGAATCCCTGTCTGAGGGGGAGGGATTCTTAGCTGAGGTTGCTTTAATTCCTTTAGGTCCTGGGAGATTACCTCTGGGTCAGCAGTAGGATTTTTGAAAAGGAATTTGTGAAAGTCAGGGACTCTGTAGTACCTGTCAGGTTTCCTGGGAGCAGGAGGAAGGGCGTCAGGAGTCAAACTGGATTCCATAAAAACATCATCCACAACATCCAGGACAAGAGGAATGGCTAAAGGTCTGTGCTGTCGTAAATCTAAGAATTCCCTGAGTCTCTTTTGACTGAGGATAGTCCTGACATTCCCAATGGAAATGATCCCTTAAAGTATGTAGGGTTTCACCAAATGAAAAATCCTCGGGAGGAGAGGCAGAAGGAATGGATTCCTCTGCATCAGAATCCTCATAAGCAGAGAGGGGCTGCATGTCTTCATATTCAAAAACCTCAGAGTCATCGGACTCCTGTTCAGATAAAACTACTGGGGACAAGTCTCTTTCCCTTTTGGAAGGGGTAGCCTGGCTTCTCCTAATAAGCATGATAAGGTCTTCCACCATTTTAAGCATTTGAGATTGAGACAAGGAAGCAGGTGCCTGAGCTTGGGCCATCGTTTTTTTAGGCATAGTTCGTACCCTGGGCCTTAGAAACTCTGTAGTTTTGGAAAGAACTGAAGACGCAAAAGAAGTAGTTGGTTTGTGTTGAGTATCAGTAGTGCAAAGAACTTCCTCGGAAGCTGATGCCGGCTCAGCAGCTCTGGACCCATCCAAGGCAGAGACATCCGCAGGATCCTTAGTTGAAGAAGAGTCTCGCGGCATATCGGACTCCGAACGGGTCTCTGTAGCGGCCTGCGAATCCAAAGAAGCGGGCATCAGGGTCTGCGAAAGGGCCTCACTGAGGACCGGAGAACTGACAACTAGCTTAATGGAAGTGTCGTCGGCAGTTTTGGACCTGTGTGGTCTGTCTCTGTCTTTATCCTTACGTTTGTTTGGAAGATCGGTAGTTAGATGGCTTACCAAAGCCATATCGGAATACGAGGACTGAGAGCGAAAATATTTAACTACAATAAGGGCCTAACGATGTATAGTTCTGGCGTTGAATAAAGCACAAAAGCGAAAGCGAGGGATGTCGTGGTCTGGACTTAAACAGGTGACGCAGAAGTATTGGTGTGGTATTTGCTTTCCACCGGCGAGACAATTGTTAATCTTTTCTAACATCGGTTAGAGCAAGAAAAAAGGACCCCCAACAGGGTACTTAGTTTTAGAAGACTTCAACTTCAATTCGGAAATGAAAACTCAGGTAGCGGCCGACCGGCACTTTTGTGAACTGCTTCTGCTTCGGGCTCTTCAGCAAGAAAGACTGATGTAATGGTGTCAGCTGCCTGATTTTATACCACTGACAACCTGACGTCAGTCCTGGAGCGACAGCAACCGACGCAGAAATACTAAGCCTCTGGTATTCGGGCCGACTGAGGCCTACCCCTGGCAGGATAACCCAAGTGTGACGACTGCAACAATGAAACATGAAGAACAGACAGTATTTACTTGTCTCTAGAAGTGATGTTTATAAGTATCTGAAATGATCAGATAGAAAAATACAGGGAGCTGTAAATTAGCATTCAGAAATGCAAGTATACAACTGTTCTATTACATATGTTCCAAAATGTGCAACATGAGTGCGCTTTATAACTGAGCATTCAAATATTTTGCCCCCCAAAGTGTACCAAAGCATCAGACTGCTTCATAGACATAATTTTGAACTGAGAGGAATTCCATTAGGCCTTCATGCATTTTGGAATGTGAAAGGTTGTCAAGCTGCATTATATTCACTTTCTGTAAAGGGTATGGATATAATTTATCTTCAGGGAGGGAAATGCAAACCATACCCAGGGTGAGTGGTAATTTAGTTAACATTACTTCAGAAGTAAAAAATCATACATACATTTTTCCATAAAAGCAATATCTCCTGTCACTGGAAATTACACCCCAGTACTAATAAAAGCAAAATAATTACTCAATGTCAACTATGTTTAATGGCTGAATGGCAGCATCAGGTGCAGTATGCACTCTTAGGTCCATTTGTACAATTCCCTGAAAATAACTATCAAATGCTGATTGTGATACTGCTTCCTACATGTTGGTATTAAATGCAGGAGAAAATAATATGTCAATGTTAAAGTTTGTTAAATTGCATTATATTTGATTTCTGTAACTACTGAACAAGATCAAAGCTCACACAGTGCATACCAAGTACTCCAGGAAACAGAACGAACCAGTAATCTCAAAGTCAAAGTGAACTTTGTCATTCAGACAGCACAACAGTGCAAGTGAATGAAACTGCCTTACTTCAAACTCAATGTGCATACAGCATATCCTGATACTAATATTAATACAACAATAACACATACACTAATGCTAGTCCAACAATAACAGTAAGGCATGTATGCAGGGCAGTAACAAGTACAATGACATGCACCAAGACTATTCCAATTACATGTCTTCATCAGTACCCCAAATACTGCACAGATAATGCATTGCATAGATCAGAATCAGACAGATTTCAAACTGCAAGGAATGCTAACTTGACATACTGCATAGAATGTTAACTTGGCATCGTCAATATTGCACATAAGGTATAAGACTGTATAGAGTTATTGTATGTCTGTGAATTACTTCAGCATTTTAACTCCAGACTTCGATGACCAACATGGTGTATGTTATTACTGGAATTCAGAAGTCTGATGGCTTGTGGAAAAAAGCTTCTATTACACCTGGTGGTTTTGCAACGCAAGTTACAGTATTTCTTGCCTGAAGACAAACAAGAGAACAGACCATGAGCAGGATGAGTGGAGTCTGACAATTTTCATGGCTCTGCTGAGGCACCGAGCAAAGTGCAAGTCCTGGATAGATGGGAGCGTGGACCTGATAATTTTCTCCGCCACTTTCACCCCTTGGACAGATTTGCGATCTGAAACAGTGCAGTTTCCATACCACACCGTGAGATTATAGTCAGGATGCTTTCGATGGTATCCCTGTAGAAGTCTGTGAGAAATGAAAGTGGTAGTTTTGCTCTCCTGAAGCTTCTTAGAAAGTGTCGACACTATTGAGCCTTCTAGACAATGTGATTAGTATTTATTCACCCAGACAAGTCTTCTGTGATATGCACCTCTAACAGTTTGATGCTCTTTACTCTTTCTACTGTTTCTCCTTTGATTGTGAGTGGAGAATGAGCCTCGCATCTCTTCCTGAAGTCTACTATTATTTCCTTTGTTTTATTCACATTGAGAGTCAGGTTGTTGGTGTCACACCAGCTAATCAGTTGGTTCACCTCCTCTCTGTAGGCTTTTTCATCACCATTGCTGATGAGACCCACCACTGCAGTATCATCCGCAAACTTTATAATGTGGTTTGTGTTGTACCTAACAATGCAGTCATGTGTCAGCATGGTGAAGAGCAGGGGACTCAGGACACATTCCTGCGGTACTCCAGTGTTCAGTGTGATGTTCTTCGAGGTGTTATTGCCTACGTATACCTTTTGTGGTCTATCAATAAGAAAGTCCAGAATCCAGTTGCATAAAGGAGTGCTAACACCCAGATAGACCAGTTTCTCAATCAGATGTTGGGAGATGACGGAGTTGACGGCCGAGCTGAAGTCAATAAATAACATGTGGACATAGCAGTTTTTGTTCTCTAGCTGTGCCAAGGATAAGTGAAGTGCCAGTGAGATGGCATCTGCCGTAGAGCAATTGGATATATAAGTGAATTGGAATGGGACGAGTATTGCTGGAAGACTTGATGTTAAGTAGTCTTTGACCAATCTCTCAAAGCACTTCATTACAGTGGAGGTGAGAGCTACTGGGCAGTAGTCACTCAGGCTTGAGGATGGAGACTTCTCGGGCAGTGGTATAATGGTTGTATTCTTGAAGCACTTGGGTATTGTGGCCTGATGCAGACAGGTGTTGAATATGTTGGTGAGAACAGTAGTTAACTGGTTAGCACAGTCCTTGAGCACCCGCCCCAGAATATTGTCAGGAACAGCCGCCTTTCTTGGGTTTACCCATCGCAGCGCCCTTTGAACATCTGCTGGGTGAAGGCAAAGCACTTCATCTTCTTGGCTGGTGGGCAGTTTTGTTGCTGTTGTATTGTTTCCCTTCTTTAACCTGCTGAAGTAGGTGTTGAGCTCATTGAGAAACTCTGTTATCACATTGAGAAGGTAGGGGCTTGTAGTCTGATATACATTGTATAGCTTGCCACAGATGCCTGGAGTCTCTCAGGTCTGAGATGTGACCCGAATTTTCTGTCCACAGCCCCGCTTAGCTTCTCTTATTCCTCATACATAGTTTCACTCTGGCTTCCCTAAGGGCATCTTTGTATTTAGACTTAAAGGCAGCATTGCTTGCCTTCAAGAGCTTGTACACTCCACTTGTAAGCCAAGGTTTCTGATTCGCTCATGTGATGATGCTCTTGTTGACTGCCACATTATCCACACACTTTGATATATAGGTCATCATGAACTCTGTGTACTCTTCCAGGTTAATTTTCTGGTCCATAGTAGCTGCCTCTTTGAATATATTCCAGTCCATGCTTTCGAAGTAGTCCAGGAGTGCTGAGACTGCTCCCTCTGGCCATACCCTTATTTGTTTCCTGGATGGCTTAGTAGCATAATGGAGAGATGATCCGAGTTACCCAGACGTGGATGAGGTACTGCCTTATATGCTAGCTTGACAATGGTGTAAACCTTATCCAGAATGTTCTCTCCCCTCATTGCAAAGACCACATGTTGGAAGTAATGAGGTAAAACTGTTTTCAGATTTGCTTGATTAAAATCATCTCATATTATGTGAGCAAACTCCTCACTCATCTGATTAATTTCAGTGTAAAAAAATACATAAAAACCAGTCCACAAGTAGTAAAAACCTCAAAGTGACTTTATATTAAAACAAAGGTACAGCTGAATGGTTAAGTGCTTTCATCCCTCAAAAGTTAGGACTTCGTTAGAAACATTAGTTAATTCAATTCAAAGTTTTTTTTTTTTATTAATTTAATTAAACAATCACATGATGTCCACTGATTTAAAGTTTAGAGAGACAGCAACACAAAACTTTGTCACTTAAAATAAAACATAAATTACATACGAAATTTGTAGAGAAATCAGAGCAAAAACTTTTCAAAAGTATTATAAAATATGATGAAATAAACCAATTACTCAATTTTAAAAATGATCATAGTATACCTATTATATCTCCCACTAAGTGAACTAAAACAATCGTCATAAAACTTTTTCATTAACTATGTAAGTGAATATTAAAAATCATTAAAGGTTCATATTATAAAACACATAAAACACCTCAAAGTGGACTTGTTATTTTACAATAAAAAAGTTATGTACTTACCTGTTTGTAGTCCATTTCGCCCTTCATTCTTACATATGGGTTCGGAGCCGCTCCTCAGCTCCGACTCGGCCGATTACAAAGCTCTAACTCTCTAAGTTGACTCATGGCATGGCAGGTATCCCACAATGCACTAGTAAGAATCCCCAGATCTTGTTGCTGCGGTCTGTAAAAGTGATATAAAGTATTTCCACAAGGAAAAACAAGATGAAAGGTCTCCAAGATAGACACAATCTTGTCTCCAGATCCTCCAAGGATACATGGACAGGGGTAGGTGGGTGGGTTCGTAAGAATGAAGGGCGAGATGGGCTACAAATATGAAATGTTATGGTGAGTACATAACTTCTATATGTTATGTAGTCCTATCTCACCTTCATTCTTACCTATGGGACAGCATCCCTAGCACCTTTTTCTTGGGTGGCTCACGGGAATATACTCCTAAGAACTGTGGAACCAAAGGCAGCTCTACCCCTGGAGGCCAAGTCCAATTTGTAATGAGTAATAAAGGTATGAGGGGTAGCCCAAGTTGCTGCTGCACATATACTGTCCATTGGAATTCTGGCTTGAAAAGCGGCAGATGTGGATATAGATCTGGTGGAATGAGCTTTAATTTTGAATGGGACTTCTTTGCCATTAGAAGAGTAAATAAAGGATATGCAACTTGAAATCCAGTTAGATAGCGTTATCTTGGAGACTGGCATTCCTTTTCTCGTCTCTGAAAAAGATACAAGTAATTGGTCTGATCTCCTAAACTCTTTGGTTCTATGTAGATAGAACCTTAACTGTGTGTACATCAAGTTGATAAAACTTATATTCCGCTTTGCTTGCATGATTTGGAAAGAAGACTGGCAGTTCAATAATTTGATTAATGTTTGATTATGAACAAATCTTGGGGACGAAGGAAGGGTTAGTGCGATGGGAAACTCTGTCTCTATGAAATATCAAATGAGGTTTGACTGAGAGTGCTTGCAGCTCTGACACTCTTCTGGCGGATGTAATGGCTACCAGAAAAATGGTCTTCCATGAAAGGAACTTTAAATCACATGTATGTGAAGGTTCAAAAGGCAGTGAGGTAAGTTTTGAAAGAACAAAATTTAGATCCCAGGGAGATATAGGTTTTTGAAAAGGAGGTCTTAGTAAGGTAGTGCCTTTTAAAAATGATCTACACAATCTGTGAGCCATAAGATTAGATTCATGTTGTTCAAAATGAAAATTGGAGACAGCTGCTAATTGAACTTTGATTGTAGCAGCAGCTGCTCCCTGATGAAAAAGTTTGGTTAGAAATTCTAATACTAAGGGAATGGAGGCTGTGTATGGATCTATGTTCTTATCTTGTGCCCAGAGAGAAAATGTTTCCATTTGCTACCGTACAATTTCCTCGTAGAAGGTTTATGAGAAGATGTCATGATATGTGTACCGCAGGGGAGAAATCATGAAGCCTGACTAGGAATGGAAGTGGAGCAGCTACACTGTCAAGTTGAGGGTGTGGAGACAGGGACAGAACGTGCCTGACATGTGTGTCAGAAGGCCTGGTACTGGGTCCAGAGTCCATGGATCGTCCAGAAGGTTGGGCCCGAGAAAGAGGAACTAAATCTGACGAGGCCAGTAAGGAGTGATGAGAGTCATTCTGCTTCCCAGAGTCTTTGTTTTCTGGATCGATATTAATGGAAAGGGAGGAAAAGCATAAAGAAGTCCCGAGGGCCAATTGTGGATGAGTGCATCTCTTGGTGTCTCCCCCCCCCGGGGGGGGGTAAGGGTGAAGTAGCTGCTGCATTTGGTGTTCATTGGGGTGGCAAACAGATTGCAGAAAGGCTGCCCCCATTTGCGGAAAATCTGTTCCGTGACTTTCTGATTCAGAGACGACTCGTGAGGCATCAAGATTGCCCTGCTGAGCTTGTTGGCTATCACATTGGTTCTCCCCGGGATATGCGTTACAACTGGAAAGCATTGGGAAGATATCGCCCACTGCCAAACATGTAGAGCCTCTCGACATAGGGGGTAGGATCTGGTTCCCCCTTGTTTGATTATATACTATACCACTGACATATTGTCTGATTGGATTGCTATTGTCCCTAGAGGAAGAAAGTCGTGAAGTGCTTGCAACGCTAGTAGCACTGCTCTCATCTCTAGAACATTGATATTCAAGTGAGCCTCATGTTCTTGTCATGTGCCTTAGACTGTCCTTCCTAGATAATGCCCTCTGGGAGGCATCCGTGGTCACAGTAGCAACGGGTTGGTGAGGAATGAATGGTCTCCCTATCGTTAGTTGATTGGACTGGATCCACCAACGAAGGCCCTTTTTGCAAGATTCCGTTATTAAAATGGGATGAGACAGAGGCAGTTGCTGAAGAGACCACTAGGAAAAGAGTAGTCATTGTTGAATTCTCATATGTAGTCTGGCTACCGGAACTAGAGTTATAGTAGAGGCCATGGTTCCTAGAAGTTTGAGCACTGTCTTCACTTTGACCTTGTGTTGGGGAAGCAGGCTGTATATTTGTTGTCTTAGATTTTGTACTCTGTCTGAAGGAAGGTGAGCCATCACTCCATCACTGCTACTGTGTCTATTTTTGCATCTATAAAAGTCACATATTGAGAGGGCGATAAGGCAGACTTTTCCCAATTTATAGTAATGCCTAGCTGAGTGCAGACTCGGATGGTTGAATCCCTGGCTTGTAGAAGTAGGTGCCTAGTGGTGGCAGTCAGGAGCCAGTCGTCCAGGTATGGAAACACTTGGAATCCAAGACGTCTCAAGTGAGCCATTACTATTGCCATGCGTTTGGTGAACACTCTGGGGGCTGTGGTGAGACCAAAGGGCAAAGCACGAAATTGGTAATGACTGGCTCCCAGCCGGAAGCATAAATGACGCCTCGATGCTCTGTCCATTTTTATGTGGTAGTATGCATCTTGGAGGTCTATGGAGCACATCCAATTGTCTTTCCCCTAAGAGAGGGAGTATAAACTGCAGCATTACCATTCGGAACTTGGACTTCTTCACTGATTCGTTTAATCTGCTGAGATCCAAGATGGGCCTCCAGTCCCCTGTTCATTTTGTCACTAAAAAGAATCTGGAGTAAGTTCCGAATCCTATCTGGTCTGCAGGGACGGTTTGGAGGACTCTTTTAAAGCAACTTTTGGACTTCTATAGTTGTTTGATCCCTGTGATTGGGTGGAACATCTGGGATTTTTTTGGTTAGATGAGGTGGAAAAGAGAAGGGCATGGAGTATCCTTTGGAAATTATTCTTTGTACCCATTTGTCTAGTGTGATGTTGTGCCAGGATTCTGGGTACAAGGCAAAGCAACCCCGACTGGCTCCAGAGAAGTGCAGTCGGGCCCCACTTCAGGAGCGCTGATAGGGACGTTCACAAAAGGAATTGCGGCCACCCTGGTTTTGCAGACTCCCCCTACCTCTAGGGCGACGTCTACCATTGTTTCCTCCTCCTCCACCTCTGGAAAAGGATTCACCTTGTGCAGCTGGGAAAAATCTCTGTGATTTCTTGAATCACATTTTTCAGCCTCTCTGACATTTAGGGTATGGTCTAGAAGGGACAGAAAAACGTACTCCCACAGCAGAGAGAGTCTTCCCTTTCTGCTCACATCTGGTGAGTGTGTCTTTTACCTTTGGTCCAAACAGAGAGGAACCATCAAAAGGGGGGGTTGGTAAATGTAGATTTGAAGGGGTCCGCAAAGTTACATAAGGGCATCCAGGAGTGTCTCCTAAGGCAAACTCCTGAACCTGATGCCCTGCTCACTCCATCTACTGCATAAGATATCAGCCTCATGGAGGAGTTAACAATAGAGTTTAAGGTGGACAAATGAGCAGTAATCTTCTCAGGGACTCCTCCAGTTTAAGTACCTTGGACAGCATCTCCTAACTCTTTTAAGAGATCTGTTTGAAGCCTAGTGAAATGGGTGAGGTATTTAAGCGATCTGAATGTAAAAGCCGCTGAAGAAAAAATATGCTTCCCGTATCTGTCCATCATTCGAGACTCTTTGTTTGGTGCGTGGACAGATGAGGAAGTTTCTGCTAGTTCCTTCTTTGTGGCTGCTGCCACCACCATGACATCTACAGGCACACCTTTAGTCAAAAACTCTTTTTCTCTAAGAGCTGAAAGAAATTTGTTTGGCCTTCTGGGGACTGGTTCCACGGTGTCAGGAGTTTCCCACACCTTTCGACTCACCAAATCCAACAGCTCATCGAAAGGTGGAGACACCCAAGAGGCTGAAGGTTGAGACCCAAAAGCCTTCAGGTACAATGACTCCTCATCAGAAGGGGCGATGGTGGGCCAGCCACCTTTCTGTTTAAGGATCTCTAGGATATCTACGAAGGAGATATCATCAGAGTCAGTGTCAGATGTGATGGACTCATCAAATTCTCTTCGAGGCTCCTCAGAAGGATATCCTGGGAGGTCTTCTGCTGTCAGAGATGGTGCTGAGACAGAGGTCAGAGCTTGAGGTGGAATTGCATTGGTACCCTTGTGTGGAGCTGAAGATCTCCTCATCATCTCAGACTGGTGAGCTTTGGCTCCTAGACACCAGGGATGGAAACAAAGGTGTCGGAATGGAACTCGTTCCACAAGAAACAGCATCGACAGCTCTGGCTCCGAAGGACCAACATGGCTCGAAGGAGGAACATAAGCAGATAATATGGCCTTAGACAGCTCCAGAACCGATTGGGACAGAGCCAACAAATTTGCTAGCCCCGACGACTTCAAAAATCAAAGCACTGTTCTCTCGACATCCTCCTCAGAGCGACGGCCAACAATTAGCAACAACAATTTGCTATAAAAATTCAAAAACACACTAACTACTACAAGTTAACAACAGTAAGCTATCAATACTAGACTAACTATTAAAGTAAAAAAAGAGCACTATAAAATATTCGAACAAAATATTCCAACTTAGCCACAGCCAATAAAGAGAACACTTTTGAACTCTTAGATGCGGCAAACGAGATCTGGGGATTCTTACTAGTGCATTAGGGGATACCTACCATGCCATGAGCCAACTTAGAGACTTTGAGCTTTGTAATCGTCCGAGTTGGAGCCGATGATCGGCTCTGAACCCATATGTAAAAATGAAGGCGAGATAGGACTACAGAACATCATATGTTATAAATCAGCTGCCTTCATTCTCAAGATAGGTGTGATTGAAATGTGGTCATTTAAATCTGGTGTATATGCCGCATTTAATCTGAGCTTCCAAATAAGTTCTCTTTTTTCTATCTCAGTTTCGCAAAAACCTCCCCTTGAACTCTTAGGAACTGTTTCAAATATACCGAATAAAAACTTTGTGAAAGAAGGACAACTAAGTGTATGTTTAAACAATGCACTGTTGATGGTTCTCCCGGTGATCACATGGGTATGTTCAAAATATGCTTACATAACCATCTTTTGTTTTTTCCGATGTAAACATTGTGGCAAACTATGCATACAGCTAAATATACTAGCCCTCTAGTCGCACAATTGCCCTCACCTAACGCAATCTCAATTGGTGGGGACCCTAAGGATACTTTTTGCTATTCTAAAATAAACCTACATTGGTTGCATGCCCCACATTGCCTGGTACCCCTCTTTCTACTATTTACTTAGTTAGTTCTTGGATGTTCTGATAAATACTTCAAGTTTCTACCTGTTTTAAACATAAAATTAGGGTTTTCAGCCAAAACTGTAAAAATCTCAGTGTCTCCCTTGAACATATGCCAGTTTTCTACCATAATGTTTTTAATTTCCTTCAACTAGGAGGCAAAGGGGACCACCATAGAGTAGAAAAAACTTTAGGGTTACCTGAACTAGCCTGTGTTGTAGGTGTATTAGGAACCAATTCTAAATCAAGTAAGGGTTTACATTTGGTACCCCACCCTTGAAGTATTTCATCACTAATTCTGTACAGAAAATCCAATGGGTAACCTCTTTCTTGAAACATTTGAATTAAAATATTGACTTCGGACTTAAAGTTCAAAAAATTAAAACTCATTCTGGCTATCCTGATGAGTTGCCCTTTAAAAATATTCCTCTTGGTGTATTATGGATGGCAACTGTTTAAATCGAAATAACTATTAGAAAATGTAGGTTTTCTAAAAATTCTTGAGCCAAAACAGCCATTTGTAATATCTTTAAAAACTGATTATTTGGATGTTACAATTTTGTCATTAGAATGTTCTTGTGTAAATGTAAGAAAGGGGGTAGTTGTGTTAATGTACTGTAAAAATTAATCTTTAATTAACCCATTGTTTTTCCATAAAATAAAAATGTCCAAAAAGCTTAGGTAGGTGTACCAATAATCCTTAAAACTAGAATTTAGTATGCATGTCTTTTCCCAACAGTGCATAACTACATTAGCGTATATAGGAGCACAACCTGCTCCCATGGCCACCACTTTTACTTCTCAAAAAAACTCACCTTCAAATTAAATAAAAATTGCTATTTAGTATAATTTCTATTACTTCTATAATGACGTTAATAAGGTACTGTCTAAATTTGAGAGTTCAATTATGGCAGCATTGAAAAATTCTAACCCTTCTTCATGGGGTACTGATGTGAACAAATCCATCACGTCCATAGCTGAAAAGCTACAATATTCACTAAAGTAGTTATGTTTAATGTTGGTCAAAAAAATCCCAGGAATCCTTTAGTATGTGTTCCATTGGGCCCAAAGCGTTTTTTTAAAAATACTGTCTATAAATACACCAAGGGGTAGGTCATAAATTTCTGAGCTGCCACCACTAAATGATAGGGGGGATCTAAAATATTTTTTATGGGTCTTTGGTATTCCAAAAGCCGTTGGGAACATCAACAGTGCACTGTTTAAACATGCACTTACTTGTCCTTCTTTCATAAAGTTTTTACTCGGTATATTGGAAATGGATCCTAAGAGTTTGAGGGGAGGTTTTTGTTTAATTGAGATAGAAAAAAAAGAGAGCTTATTTGGCAGCTCACATTAAATGCAACATATGTACCAGGTTTAAATGACCACACTTAAATCACACCTATCTTGAGTATGAAGGTCTGTGAGTATGAATCTTGAGTATATTCACTTGCAAATTTAATGAAAAAGTGTTATGGCAATAATTTTTAGGTTCACTTAAAAGAGATAATAGGTACAATATGATCATTTTTAAAACTGACTAATTGGTTTATTTCATCATATGCTTTAATACTGTGGAAAAGTTTTTGCTATGATTTCTCTACAAAGTTCTTATGTAATTTATGTTTTATTTGTACGTGATGAAGTTTTGTGTTACTGCCTCTTTAAATTTTAAATCAGTAAATATCATATGATTGCTTAATTAAGTTATAAAAAGACTTTGAATTCAATTAACTAATGGTTCTGAAGAAGTCCCTACTTTTTAGGTATGAAAATGCTTAACTGTTTAGCTGTACCTTTGTTGGATTTAATATAAAGTCAATTTGAAGTTTTTACTACTTGTAAACTGTTTTTTATTTAATTCTTTACACTGAGATTACTGGTTCATGTTATTTCATGGAGTGCCTAGTATACACTATGTCAGCCTTGATTTTGTTCAATAGTTTTGTGAAGTGGCTGCATGGTCACATGTTGATTATTGCTTTTTTGGTTTTGGAGTATCAGCATGGCAGTGTTTCTGGATGGTTTTCCAGCATTACCAAATTTCAATTATGGCAGGATCACCGGAGAGTGTTTTGTATCCAATTGTGGTGTTGCTCCACTTTTACAAAAAGCAGTGGAAGTGGTTTCTGTTTCTCCAGAGGGAAACTTGACTCAACTAGTTGCCCTGCTTTCTCAACAAGTGTCCTAATTTCAAAGCACCTTAGAAAAGTATAATTTTCCAGCCAATCGACTGTTGCGGGCCATTAAACTCCACCCCCACCTGGTGACATCATTTCAAGAAACAAAGTTAGATGGGGCAGTCTACATGAAACGACAAGACTTGCACAGGATTTTTTTAATGGTGGACAAGGTTCTGGTTTATTTAGAGAATGTTCCAACAATAAAAATGAACGTTTTCAAAGTTGGCTCAATAGAGAACTTGTATTAAATAAGAATGACAGTGTACCACTACAACAAAGCTTCCAAGCTAAATTAAATGAACTTGAACTTAAATTTGATAAGGTGCGTAATTTACAAATTGATAATTTATAGTTGACTGACAGCATTAAGGTTAAAAGGGTCCCTAAGGGATTGTGAATGCTTAAATTTCCAAATGGACTTATTCTTGGGAACTCTGAATACCTGAACTGGTGGACATTTTTGACAGACATGGTATTGAGCTTATGAATTTTATTAAGTTGAACAACATTACAATCAAAGAATTGTTGGAACAATTAACTGCTCTCAATAATGAAATTATAAATGACCTTTTATTTGGCAGTAATGCTGTGAAATATGACCATATTTTTGAAAAAAGATGAACAACAGATTAAAAATAATATAATTAAAAAACAAAGAAAACTTACTGGAGATAAAAATGAATACACTTACAACAAAGCATACCCTATTCCTAAGTCTTGCCACATCATGTCTGTGTTTACATAAAATTTGGATGAATGCATTGGTTTTGATAATTTCAACATGGGTGAAGTTAAGTTGATCATTTTCCAATTAACCATAATGTTCGCCCAAGTTCTTCAGAACTTATGAGTGATGCTAACAATGTAGGTTTCGACAACAACTTCCCTCCCCTTAGAAGACTGGAGAGAATAGGAAATTAACATAGACAGGATTCTTTTTCAGCACATCCCCAACCCCCAAAGGGAAAGAGGAGCAGGGAGAGTGGGAAAAACTGGAGAAAGAACAATCAGAGCATACTCTGATAGTGAATAACAGAGCAGACAATATTGTTTCAGCCTACAAGGGTAAAATGTTAACTTACCAAGGCTTTAACATTTTTAAATACACAGATTTAGAAATAAATGAGACTTGTTCACATTATTTAAGAAGGGGGTTAAGTTTGTACCTTCAGCAAAACTGGATACAGTTGACGTTTTAATTTAATTACAATTGTACACTAGGAAGTTAAACTTTCAGGTGATGTTTAATGTTTAAAGAACAATGTATGGAGACTTAAATTAACATACCTGGTATGTGCCTAAAGAAAAAAGCACATTTAATCCACCATTCCACCCTCTGGTAGCTACATCTGAGAAGATATGTAGTAACGAATTGTATAATTTGGGAGGTCACTCAGTGGAAGTTCTATCCGCAGTGGTGGTGCTGCGGTAGCGCTGTCGCCTCACAGTAAGACGCTGTCTGGTTTGATTCTCAGCTAGAGAGTCTTCTGTGTGGAGACATGCATGAATGGGCGTACCTTTGTTGAAGGTTGTGCATCAGGGCTGGCAACTCGGCATGTAAAAATCAACTGCCAATCATTAGCGGACTGGAGTTCCGCTGTGGCGACCCCTAACCGAGAAAAGCCGAAAGATACAACAACAACTCAGTGGAAGTTCTAATTTTGCTGGCGTTTTCATTTTGTTTTTGCTGACTGGTTTTTCAGTGACCTTCTCACTTATAATGGACATCAGCTGGGTATAACATCCCTGTGTTTCTTATGCTTAGTCAAACACTCTGCTTGTGCTGTGCTGACGAAGTCATAAGGCCGAAATATGCATATCCACAGCTAGTGGGGTTTGGCTTTATTGGCCTGTAATTGTCCATTAAACTACAAAAGAAGTCATGGGTATTCAGAATCGCCAATTAGCTGAAACACCTGATGTTCATAAGGGTCATTTGCATATATCCCATGTGCCTCTGCTACAAGATGTTTGGGAGGTCACTCAGTGGAAGTTCTTGCTTTGCTGGAGTTTTCATTTTGTTTTTACTGATTATTTTTTCAAGTGACCTTCTCACTTATTGTTTTTGATTTTTGTAATGTGTAAACATACTATTCTATTTCTGTTCATTGTGGGGAATGTAGTACAAGCCCAGGGCATATTTATATAGACATGGCATCATATCAAAAGTGAAATCTCATTCCTCCTTAAAAGTGATGCTTTCTTTAATTGGAAATTTGCTACCTCGATCAGAGAAGGTGCATAATTTCTTTCTGCCAAATTTCTCCAAATAAGTGCAGGCTATACCCAAATGTCATGATGTATTTTTTATCAGAATGTTGCTAGAAAATTTCAAACTGCTTCAGAAACAAAGTCTGATACTGTAGACCAGTAGTAGACCTACACAGCCATTAGAAAGCTCAGTTTTGTAAGACATAGTTCACAATAGATAGATGACAAATATCAGAATTGCATCTTTACCGTGTTGGTACAAAATAAGAGCTAACGATGTGCTTATCTGTCAGAAAAAAAGTGACATTTTCTGGACTTCTGGTATGGTGTTCTGGTATGGTGTTCTAAGTGTAAGTGGGTCCCTTGTGTCACTCACGTAGCAATTCAATTAAAAAAGTGACAATTTGCTTGTTTGTTTTCATCAAACCTACTGCTCTGAAGTATGTTTGTTGATTAATGCCTCATTTAGTGAGAAGGTAGAAACAAAAAACTCAAAAAAGGGAAAAAGTAACAGCATAGATCATCTGCCACAGACTGAATGGTAAACACTAACAAGCACCATCAGCAACATTTAAATATGTTCCCTGCTGAAAGCCAAAAAAAGAATGAGACCCGCATAAAGCTTCTTTGGAGTTCATTCTTAAAGAGATTCAGAAAAAGGATAAATAATGGAGGATTTTACAGTCAGCTCCATAACCAGAAATGTCAAAGCAGACAAGGCTCCAACAGAACACAGATGCTAAACACTGATGATAGAGGAAGAAAATAAATCTCTTGAACACCACATTGCTAACTTTTTTTAAACATCTTTATTGAATTATCACTTGTGACAAACAAACATATATTTAAATAAAAGTAATTGAGCCATATTAACCACTTTGCATTTACAAAAACATACATCACATCCACTGTTCTATACCATATAATCAAAGCAACATTACATAAATTGTTCAATTCCAGCCTTCTCTTACAACTCATTTCTCCTCTAAAACATTTTTCAACATGCATTGTTCCCACAATTCCACTTTTTATGCAATCTACTCCTACATTTTTCTAAAGATCCCACTTTCTGTTGTTTTATCTCTGTTACAATATTCAATAATTCAAATACAGATGGTTTAGACTTTGATTTCCATTTTCTAGTAATTGCTTTTTTAGCAGCCACCAGAATTAAACTTAACAAGGCCTTACTATGTCTAGGCATTTCAAACCCTGTAACCCAGCTCAAAAAAAAAAAAAAAATCATTCCCTTAGTTAGACTCATTTGTTCACCCAGTAGTACTGACAGAGTACCCCTCGGGGAATATTTTAAGTCTGCCAACTCATTACACTCTGAATATTTATTTTATTTATTTTATTTATTTATTTTACATTTGTTAACTGGGATGGTCCGACTGGATACATGTCCTTTTTCAGCGGAGGCCCGGGGAGAAAAGCTCCAACAGAGTTACATTGATAATTAGGTACAGTAAATGAGCTGAAAGAACTTAACAAAAACATAGGCTATTTACATACAAGTACAAGACTGCCATTACTATTTCTGAGATTACTACAAATGTAACATTAATAACATATTAGCAAGGACGGTAGGCAGTATAATGACATAGAGTTAGACAGGATACATATTTCTTTATCACAGTATACAAAGTACTTATCATCTTAGCTAGTTGTTTATGTTTTAGTTAATGGCACAGAGCTAGTCTGGGTTTGAGCAAGGACATAGCCAGTGTGACTTGAAGTGGAGTTTTAGACTATTTTGAATTGACTTAGAGAAGTTGCAAGCGTGATGTTATTTGGGAGAGAGTTCCATATTTTACCAGTGGTGTTGGCAAATAGCGTCACCACCTAGGTTGAGAGATTTAGTTGTTTGGACAAGGAGTCTGTTTGCTGAGCAAGGCAGCTTAGATTGGAGTAGGGAGTCATTAAGTTTTTAGTGCTGGGGAATTCTCAGGTTGTTTAAGGATTTTGAAGGCCTCTATGAGTTGGGACTGGTGAAGAAGGTGTGGGAATTCTATCCATCCAAGCTTTTTCAGGTTAGTACAGTGGTGTGTTCTGTAGGGTAGGCCTGTAACGAACCTGGCAATGTGATTATAGCAGGATGAGAGCTTGGCCAGATCAGATTTGTTAAGGTGAGTGAGGACAGGAGAGGCATATAGTAGGGTAGAGAGAAGGTGTGAACGGGCTGTGGCTGCCCTGGCATTTGGGGTAAGGAAGGCTTTAATTCTATATAGGGTCCCAAGTTTCTTGTTGACTGACTTAATGGCTTGGTTGATATGTATATCAAATCTGAGTTTATTGTCAATGTTTACTCCTAATAGCTTTGTATAGGTGTCTGGGGAGATGATGGTCCCATTATTGGATTTTATAGTGAAGTTTTCAGTCGGAGATCTATTGGTTGGGTAGAAGAGAAGTAACTTGGTTTTGTTTGGATTTAAGATCAGGAGATGGTTGGCAAGCCAGTTTTCGACTTTGGTGAAGCTATGTTGGGTGGTAGTTAGTAGATTTGCAAGAGAGGCATTGGAACATATTATAGTCGAGTCATCTGCATATTGAATGCAGGTGGCTTCATGGATGACTGTTTGGATGTCGATTATGAAGACTGAAAAGAGGAGAGGTCCTAATATGGAACCTTGAGGAACTCCTATGGTATTTGGTAGTAGGCAGGAGAGCTTGTTTTGCCACATTACTGCTTGTTGTCTCCCAGTGAGGTAAGCTTGAAACCAGTCAAGGGCTGGAGTATCTAGATACAGGGTTTTTAAAGTATATAGAAGTAACTGATGGTTTACCATATCGAAGGCTGTCGATAGGTCCAGGAAGAGAGCGGAGGATATATTTTTATTATTCGGGTTAAGATTAATGTTTTCAGTAAAAGAGAGGAGGGCAGTGGTTGTACTATGATGGGGTCTGAATCCATGTTGAGAGTCTGTGAGTAGTTTATTTTGGGTTAGATAGAGCATTAGTTGGTTGTGCATGCACTTTTCCATAATTTTGGCAAGTGGTGATAGTATGGCTATAGGTCTATAGTTGGATAGTTCTGTGGATGAACCTCCTTTGTGGAGTGGAATAACATAGGATATTTTCCAAATTGAGGGATTGAGGCCTCGGTTATGGTTCTGTTAATTAGGATTGAGATAGGGTAGGCTCGACATCTGCAGCAATTTGCAGGTATTCAGCCGGCAGAAGATCGGCTGAAAGGGTGGTTGGCTTCAGTTTTTTCAAAAGGGATCTGATAAAGGATGTGGACACTGGCTGGAAGTTAAAAGAGAGTGGTGAGTCGGGTATAGTGTTTATAGAAGTGTGGGGAGGAGAAAGTTGGTTAGCTAATGACTGGATGGTTTCTGTGAAGAAAGTATTGAATGAATTGGCTATATCTTCTTGGCTCTTGTCAGATAATGTTCCTGGGGTCAGAGTAGTGGATTTGCCTGGTTGGAGAAGTTTATTTATGCCTGCCCAGTACTTTTGAGGGTTATTCTGATGTTTATGTTGCAGATTGTAGAAGTAATTTTTCTTATCTAGTATGATGGCTTTTTTAGTCTCATTTCTAAGTTGTTGGAATTTGATACGATCTAGGGGTAGTTTGGTAGTGCGCCATTTGTCCCACGCTTTGTCTGTAGTTGTTATTTTGGTTTTGGTGTCTGTTGTTAGCCAGGGTGCTAGTTGAGTTTTAATTCTTATTGAGCGTTTAGGGGCATGCGAGTCAAGTATAGTAAGGAATGAATTGTTAAATGATGACACTGCCTCATCAAGGGGAAGGAACTTTAGTTTTATCCCAGGTACTTCTTTCTTCACTATTACACCTCTAACATTTGCCATCTACTTGAGGAAAAATTCTTTGGAGATTTCTTGGTGTATAAACATATCTATGCAAACACTTCCAGGAAAAAATACTAAATCTTCTAGATTTTATTGCATATTTGGGAGCCATACATATGTCCTCCTATTGTTTACTTGTGAATTGCTTATCTAATCTCTCTTCCCAATCTTTTCTGACCTCCTCTGATTGATTCCTATAATTATTGTGCAATATTTTATACACCCTATTAATTATCCTTTTTTAACAGCAACTTCTATTCTAGATTCAATTAAAAACTCAACCAGTGCAGGCCTTTCATTTAGGCTTCCCTTATCCTTTTCTCTTTCGGTCACGTTGCTAATCTTGAATCAAAACTAGATCTGGTTCAGGAGATACAGATGGACAGTAAAGTCTGAGCCCGCAGAAAAAACTTTTGAGTAGTCAGGGGGCCTAAAATGATTGAAATAAAACACTATGCCCCATTCATGCTGAAACATCTCGTTAGATGGTTCAGTTTAACGGAGTCTATAATAAGAATGGAAAGGGTGCCTAAGATGCACCAGTTTTGAGCTTAAGCTGGATCAAAACATCAAAAGCATATAAAAGGCTGGAAGCATATTCCTTAAAAGAACAAATTCTAAGTGCCATCAGGAAGCCCAAAAAATATGTAAGATAGGCGAACACTTTTTGTGAAAAACAACATGTCGTCAGAACCCAGATGGCCATCTGAGAATGCAAAGTGAAGTGGATTAACTTTAATTTTAAGCATGTTGGTGCAATAATTTAATGTTTTAATTGGGAGCAAAGAACTTTTACAGCTTTTCTCGGTTGTTTCATATCAGTGTAATATGAGGATACAGAAGATCAAGGTCAGGCCACTGAAGTTGGAAAAGAAGTGTCTGACTCTGCATTAAATAAAAAATTCAGGTGGCTGCAGAATACTTCTCAAATTTTAGAAAGGCAGAGAAATAGTAATGGGAGGCAAGCTGCTCCAAGAAAATAATGTCTGAATGAAAGCTGTTATTTTTGGAACATTAAACAGGATTTGGGTTACCTGTTTAGTAAATACTGACATTCATTCATTTAGTCGGCACTGCTCAATAAAGCACATTTTTGCACAAATAAGGGATATAACTCTCAGCAATCACTACAATTTTATCAGATTTAGGAGGGTGGGTTATTCTCTTTCTCTCTCCTCCTTCCTATTGGAAAAAACCTGCAACAGTCTGTACTTCTAGGTCATGTGGTCAGGGAGGTACATTAAAAAGCAGGTCTGATCCACTAATCAAAAACATATGTAGGTGATTAGGAGATGATCAAGAGAGAGAGATCTAATCCATGGACTGAAAAGCATGGTGGGCAGATTTCATCAAGAATGACACTTTTGAAGGTTTTGTGATTATGGATGATTACTGATGCATTAAAAGGATTTTGCAACATTAAGAATTTACAATGCATTTGTCCATCCTGCATCCCATTTCTTTTATTACTTAAGGACTGAAGTGAAGAGAATGGTTGGTAAATTGAAGTGTCCTGGAAAGCATATGGCCTATTTTCAGTAACTCTCATATTTGAAACGGTACCCTTAAGATAGTACAGCCATCTGAAACTGATGCGAGTGTACTTAAATTTGTAACATATTTTAATTAAATTGATGTGGTTATTTGAAACTGTCTAACTTGGACCAGAAGTTAAAAGAAGTGCATTTTTATGATGCAGGGAAGTTTTGATGAACAGCAGAGGACCAGTTCAGTTTAATCACACCATCCTGAATTAAGTGTATTTTCTAGTATATTTTTTACTCCATTTGGGTCCAAAGTTCAACGAAAGCAGAGTCCTTGAAACCATAAACAAACCTTTTCTCTCTTATATGTTCATCTGTAGTCATCTAAATTTATTTTAAAAATGTACAATGATAATGACATATGAACATCCAAATGTAAAATGGTTCACAGTAAGGGGTTATAATTTGTTATAAATAACTATCCCTTTTCATTGTCTTATTCCTGCACAGTTTGTACATTGGTTACTCAGATGAATGTTGTGATACTGTTCAGTTATTGTTAATCCTGAAACATTATTTGCATTATGTATTGGTTTGTCATCTAAGCAATGTTTTCCCTTAGCATTCTATACCTTATACTGAATTAATCAAATTTTTGAAGTCTCTCTGAGTAAATATTACTCCTTAAGTCCTCTGAACCTTTTTTGTAAATTTCCTTTGAACAAACTCCAGTTCTTAATTGTGAGATAACAGGATACAAGGCTATGCTCTAGAACTGGTTTAACAAAGCAGTGTTAGCAGCACAACAGGTAGCATGTTTGCTTTTGAGGCAGAAGGCTAGGGGTTCTGCTCTCACACCATGTAGATGGATTGCTGATACTGTGTTGTACTTTAAGGGGTGGGGTGAGGTGTTGCAGTCCGTGAGTTTGTCGTACTTTGGATGAGATGCCTAACACCTATAAAGGAAACATAACACAATGGATATGACCTTGTTCCAATAAATCTCCAGCTGTAAGTTGGCCAGTTAAATTGTAAAGGGAACATAACATACAGGTTACACCTTGAATATTAATATTTCGCAATGCTTTTGCCTTAACATTTGAAGCATGTTTCTTGAACAATAATTTTTTATCTACTTGTATACCTAGGTCTCTAACACTATCAACTATTTTATCAACAATTTCTACTTGGTGGTTATGAAGTTTAATTCTTACACCTTTCATTTTCCCACACAACATCACCTAACTTTTGCTGATATTAAAACTTACACCAATTTCACTTACACAAGAATACTGAAATAGGCAATATTCAAAGTATTTTCCTATTACTGATGTGAAACTAACTGTGATATAATTAAACATCCCTAATTTGCTATTTCCCTTGAAAACTGGTGGGTCCTAAACCAATCACAAGATATACAAGTTGTCTTGAAAATTTCACTGAACATTAGGGCAAAAGTATATATAATTTTCAGATTTTTAGCAAGACTTCCCTGAATGTTATCAGGGCTGATGCAGCATAGAGGTTTTACCCCACTGATGGCTTTTACTACATCTTCCCAAGGAATTATTGGGCAACCTGTTAATACATTTTGAAAAGATAAATAGGTTATTCTTGTTCTGTTAGGGACCCTCTAATATTACCAAAATACTTGTTAAAGACATTGGCCATCTTATCTTAGGTGGCTATGAACTTCCATTTACGCATACTTGGGCCCACACATACATCTTTCCTCTGAGTGTTTGTGGATTTATAAAAACTGTATTGTCATTTGTAAGCGCTAATCTAAATTCATAATTTCGTGAAGGTATAAGATATGTCCTTTTTAACTTTTTAGTTGGAAGATTTTATTCTAATGTGTTGCTTTTCTCTTCTATGCCCTGAATGATCTTCTTTTTGACTTTAACAGTTTTATTAACCTTCCATAACACCAAAGTGGGATACATCTCTTACCTGTTTTGGCGCTAACTGTATACATGGATAAGATATTTGGTACATCTGTTTAAAAAAGATACATCCCCAATCCTGATTTAGCCATAAAAGTAAGACCTCTACAAGGATATGCTTGTAAATCTTATTATCTTAACTTAGCTTAATCTTGTCTAACTTAATTGACATGTTCTTTAAATGTTGCCTTTCTATATACTGACAAGGTTGCAATATCAAGATGATTTGAATCATGGTTAAAATTCCCCAGTGGAAACAATTTTTATTAGCCCATGTACATTTGTAAGTCCCAATTCCAATATATTCTTTTCTATTGTAACCAAATTAATCAGTTGTTTAAAATTGTGTAAACTGAGCAAGCCTAAGAAATGTGATGAGTAATAACATGTTGCAGGCCAGATATCCCAGTTTATTAATGGGTAATTAAAAGTTGGTTAGTATTAGTCCTGATTTACTATCCTTATTACCAAAAGGGATGACTGCGGTACCTTAATTTATACTTTTTTTTTGCTTCTGTAGGTGGTGAAAAAGAAGGCTTGTAAATGTTTTATCCCATGCATGGGTCTCTTCAAATTATCTATGGTATGATCTCAATTATTCTCATTAGGGGTAATATATAATTACCGACCATGGGATGGATAATGCCAAGCTACAACCAAATGGGACAGGTTATTTTTAGCATAAGGGAAACTGGCTAGGCTTAAAATGGCCCGCAACATCAGCTTGCCTAGTACTTACATATGAATCTATGAGAATAACAGAAAGCCTAACTCCTAATCTACCACTCCAGTAAAATTAAAGCATGGTTTTTAACTCAAGCAATCTGAGGAGTTCTTAGGAAGCCAATGACAGTCATAGGTTCATAGGTTCATAGGTTTATACTAGGCTATCTGCCCTAAGGCATTTATAAGCCTAGCCCAAATTATTTTATTGTTTCTTACCCTATATGAAAAAAATACTGTGCCCATTAGTTTGTTGTGCCTCTGTCCAGCAGTGACCAGAGTTTGATTCCTCCTGTGGTAAAACCTATGATCTCCATCCCACTAGATTTCTTCTCTCTTGAAGACTAGTGGTTTTGGTGGATTTGGATTTTTGAGGTGGAGCATGTCCATCTGAATAGAGCTGGAGTTTCTTCAATCTGGCAGCATATGACAGATTTTTTATCCTTTTTCGCTTTGGTGAGGAACTTGGGGTCTCCTCCATTGCTTCAGATGTCGGGTGAGATACATCCCGCATGGGGCATTGTACTTTATCATTGGTCTGATACAGAGTAGTGAGGAACAAACACAATGATAGATCTCTGGATGTGAATCTGGGTCCCCAGGTCCCGGATAACCTCTTCTGTGCTCCTCCCATGTTGGCCTGTACTGGTTCTATCTTGTGACATATGGGTTTACATTTTTAGCTGTAGTTTTTCTACAATACCAGGTCAAGGTAGGCTGTATGGACTGCCTTCATCAATGGCCTTGGTGACTGTTTCAAGAAGTCAACCAAGTTCAAAAGGCATGATCTTCCCTTGACAAAGCAAACTGGGTCGGGTCCAATGTCTGCAAGTCCCTATATCTTTGTTTATGAGCTCCATTATGATCCTCTCCATAGCTTTGCAGACTAGACTTGTTGGGACCACAGTTATCCTGTGGTAAGGCTGAGATTAAACAGCTGCCTTATGTGCGGGTTTAATTCCTCATTTAGCTCATGTAGCACACAGCCGGGACACCATCTGGTCCCATTGATGCTGTGTTTTTAGCTTTAGAGAGCAGCTTGAGATGTCCGGGAGGCTACACTGCTGGGATAGTTATCTCTCCTTTAAGTTTGCACTGAACCTGTCTGCCAGTATGTTGGCAATGTCTGTGGGTTCAGTGATTTTTGTATCATTTTGGACTAATTCTGAGCATATCTGGGAGTTTCCACCCAGGTTCCTAACATAGCTGAAAAAGGCCTTATGATTGTCCTTTGAATCCATGGCAATTTTCTCTCAAAATTGGCCTTAATTGATTTTATGAGTGCTCTTTTTACTAATAATGATCAGGGTGACTTCCCTTTTATGGATTTTGTTCTATCATGTAATAGCTTTCTCCTCTTATTGTAAAGTTTGTTAATGGCTGGGGTCCACCAGACTGGACGTTTGCCCTTGGACGTTTGGAAAGAGTCTTGGTTTTATTTGGGATTGCCTGATCCATGCAGTCCTGGAGGTGTTCATAGAAGGCATTTGTAAGGGCTTTCTGGCTCAGGGGCCTTGAAGGATACCACACCAGTCTTGAGTAGTGTGAAGTTTGCTTTAGAGAAGTTCTTCACTATGGTTTTGCTTGGGGTGGGGGGGATGTGGATTTCCAGTGAGATTAGTTTATGATCAGATCTCACCAATGAGGGATATACTTCCGTTTGGAGCATTTTGTCCCCATGTTTGTGACAATGAGATCTAGTATATTTTCTCCTCTCGTGGGAACAGTGACTAGCTGTTCCATGGCATTTGAATTTATGAACTCCAGGAACCGTTGGGCTAGAAAGTTAGGGCTTGAGTAATGTTCCCAGTCTATATTCTTGAAATCACCCAATATGATGGTGTTTGGAGATACATTTATACCCTCCAGTGTCTTCAGGAAGGCTGTGTGGGGTTCCTGAGTTTGAGAGGGTGGCCTGTAGCATGCTACAATTTGTAGAGCAGTTTTGCCTATGGTTAGTTGCACCTGGATGGTTTCGAGCTTAGATGCGTTGCCACCAACCTGGAGGTGTGAGTATCCTTTATGAATATGGATACACCCTCCTTTTGTGGTGTGGTCGGGTTTTGGGGCCGGGCATGATATGAGGTAAAACCTAATAGTGCCGGGTGCTCTCAGGAGCCTTGAACCAGGTTTCAGTTACAGCACAGACATCGATGTTCTCCATACTGAGAAGGGCCTCCATTTTGAGATTTAGACTTCTGGCATTGAGCAGCATTACCCTCAGTTTCTTCCCATTTTTGTTTTCTAGGGTGGTAGGTTTAGAATTTGAGCCTTGCCTAAAAAAGGCACTATGGGGGTGGCAAGAGCTTAGCCAATATCCGGAATCCCAGGGTGACAGGTGCAAGCCATCCTTGCGGAGCTTGGTGTCAAGCATGTCATCCCAGGCAGACAGACACTGGATCCCCTTTGAATGACACCAGACATTAAGCCAATTGTTAAAGCTGATCATCTTGTCTCTATATTGTGGCATCATTCTTGGTGAAGGAAGGATACTGCTCAGGGTTAGGTCCATAGGTACAAGCTGGTAGTCTGGAGGTAAGACAGTCATCTTTAGATAAACTGTTATTTGAACAGTCATTTTTCAGTTTGATAATCTGGTAAGCAGATTGAATGTAGCCTGAGCTGGTGGGATTACACTAGAGGACTTAGTGCTAGCAAGTCTTGTTTTAATTTGTCCTATTTTGTATAGGAAAGAATTCCAAGCAAAGTCTAAGAGGTGCGTCATTTTTGGAGAATGGGACTGCTATTATTAGTTTGTGCTGAATTATTTTCATGTCTGAAAAGGGATATATTTCCAAAACAGTTTCACATAGTCTTGCAAAGATTTGAGTGGATTACCTTGGCACACTAGTATACTTACCTATAAAAATCACCAGAGATAATGGATATTGCTTTTTTTCTTTTAATGCCCCAGAGGAAGATATAGACCTTTGTTTAGCTGTTTAGGACACTCTTCTAGGTCTTGCTTCTCTGTCCCACCTGTACTGTTATCCTTAACATTTCCAAGAATACAGCAGGAGAAAGGGAGATTTTTGCAGCCAGAGGAAACAGTTTACTACTGACAGTTTTGAAAGGGTTGTGGACTGTTTAGTTATCTTTTATCAATTATCTTAGAAACTACTATGTATCCAAAATAGTATGATGCAGTCTCATGAAGATTCAAGAGGATTACTCTGGTATGCTTTTATTTATAAAATATCCTTAAATATTGCTGCCGGCGATAATTGCAGTGGAGTACACCTTCATGCAGCTTGACTAATAATGAAATTACTCATTTTAGTGTTATTTTTATGCCACAGAATATAAGGGTAAAATTGCACTTTTACTCAGAAAAAAATGTATTTTAAACCTGGCATTTGAACAGCAGTATACATTTATGTTTTTAATAGCTTTTATATTTGTAAACCTGAATAGAGCTGATAGCTATCATTTTATTTTAAAATCAGTGTTTTGGAAATACTGCAGTGGTATCAAGTTTTTAATGCCAGTTGTGACCTTAGTTTGACTCTTCCTACTGATGCTCATTTTAAATGAATTCAGATGTTCTTGAAACAAATCAGGTTAAGATATGTGGCAAATTTTACAGAAGGAAACGAAATAGATGTGGAAATGCCAGCCTATATTTGTCAAAGCTTTGTTTTTGCTAAATTACTTTAAATGATAAAAAAGTCACTTTGTTATAACCACAGACTTTGTTTAAAATATAAACAAACTCTTTTTGAAAAGTAATCATGGTTATATAGAAATTAAAACAGAACGGATTTAAAAAAAAAATTAAACAGACTTGTTGAACAGTGTTTCAACTGTACTCCTAAATATCTGCGGCAACTGAAACATAACAGGAGTATGATTAGATTTAGGCTTGGTTGCATGATGGTTCCCTGTGGAAATAGCTGAGGACACATGGCTGAATTGCAGTTCTGCTGTAGGTATTGCTGGCTGCAGCAAATTCACTATAGGTGTAGAGAAGCATGCAGGTCCGTGCTTACAGCTGGAATAACCAAGTGCAGGAGGAAACAATGTCAGTGACTTCCCCAATAACAGACAGACAGTATGGAAAGCATCTACAGCAGGATGCCCAAGGGGTATGACATAGGCAGAGAAAATGCAGTGTATGATGGACAAAAATAAGTCAAGGGAAGTGGAGTGTCATGTTTTGTATAGTACATGTTTGTGTGACTACAATTTGTAGAAGTATGCAAACATAAGAAATAAATCCTGTGCATTGCTATAGTCACACATGCTCCAGTATGTATTTTAGGTGATGATTCCTAGATACAATGACTCTCCTCTGTGAAGGGACAAGCATTCTTTTGAGCAAGAGTTCTCTGCTTGCATCCATCAAATTTTGTTCTTGTTACAGCAAAGTACAAAGTCCAGGGCGATGCACAGTAGGCATTCTTAGTAATACCTTCAGCTGTGAGTATCTTGCCTTCACCTGAGAGTTTGCTTGTGTCACACACATTCCAGCCCCCCCCCCCACACACACACACTCTCTTGGCTATTCCAGCTAAGGGCATGGTGCTGCATGTTTCTCTGTGCCCACAGCAAATTTGCCACAGCCATAAGACTCTGGAGCACAAATGCAATTTGGTTGTGTGTTCCAAATCAAGTTTGCCCACAGGAAAATGTCTCTCAACCTACAAGCTCAAATCCAGAAAGAACTTGTTGACGGGATAGATTTGTGTCCCAAAGACTCCCCCATCTGAAGAATAGACTACCTCTCCATGTCAAGCAGAGTACTTCACTAACAGGAACCTGGACGATTGGATGGGAAACAGAAAATGCACCCCTGGGATCTCATGTGTCCCTGCTGGACAGGGGAAACAGGTGCTGACTTTGTGGGAACATGGGTGGAATTCTTGCCTAGACTTATAAGGGCCTCCAGGCCAACAGCCCAGTATCATCCTATGAACCTATCAACCATCCAAATGGATATTATTTTCTATCACACTACTATTTTGAGAGATAGAGAAATGATGCATACATTCATTGATTGGGTCCCACAGCTGTTCCTAAAGTTGTCATAGTCTTGATCTAGGCCTGTCCTGAGTCACATTGTGAGACTTTGCCTGCAGTCCCAGGCATTCTCAGATATTTCTCTCATAGGCAGTATCTGAAGAAACTACTTTGATAACTGAACCATAACAAAAATTTCTCCAAGCATTTGTGCCACTACAATGGAGAAAGAGTCCTCATCTCCCTATAAGCCAGCTCTTACATTACTAATCTTAACAACTTGAAGTTCTGAGAAGAAACTCCTCTCCTTTTTCTTGTCAAAGCTTCCTTGGCAGCTGTCATTAGCAAATTCAGAAACTTAATCTGTTTCTGTGATGAAGTTTTAGTTTCTTCATAACCTAAAAGGAAACCCATTTGTAACAGGTATATTGAAACAGAAGAAGGATATTTAACAAGTTCTAAAGTTGAACCTTAAAGTCCAGTGGTGCAGCACTTCAGAAGACATGATCATATGTTCTTGCTCCCTCCTCACACAGCTAACAGCTGTTCACAGCCTGCAGCAGCATATATTGGATCAGCAAGGGTACAAATGTATCTCTGGAGACACTTTAAAGCAAAGATTTTAAATTTCATGGATTTTATTGAATGTCTGGAAAAACATAGGCCAGACTGCTTCCATTTTCTGATTAATGGCTTAGATCAGAAGTCCACACACATGTAACTGTCTATCTTTATCCCCCATAGACTGCTGTGAGCTCCGCTTGTGAACCCCTTGGCTGATCTTGCCTATCTTCTACCCACAATGTCATCAGACCAACATGAACGTTATCTGTGAGTTCAAACAATTTTAGTTCTTTCACAGTTTCCAAAAGGCCTCTATATTATAACCTTCAAACATTATTCAAATTCCTCTTTTATTACTTCCCAATTAAGCCAGTTGCCAGCTAATCTAATTTGTTTCAAACAAAATTGCTGAATATTTCTTCTGCCTTTAAAGATCCAACCCTATATCACTTATGGGAGACTTATTTAGAGTAACCAATTAGAATTACTGAACTTTTCCAAGATATTTTCTCTTCCTCCAAGAAATTTTTAAGATGAAAAGTGCATCTTTTAAATCTTTGAGGCTTAGCCCTCTCCATTAAATAATACCAAAAAGATCACTCAGATTCCTAGGTAGGTACAGGGGTAGCTGCCCTTGTGGGCCATTTTAAGTCTAGACATTTTTCCTTTTTGGTTAGACATTGGCCTTACCCATCCCTACAGTGAATAATTAAATATTACACCTAATGAGTATAACTGGGATCACACCATAGATACTTTGAGGGGACCCATGCATGGGATGGAGCATTTAGGAGCTGCCTTTGTCTTTTAACAGTACAAGGGGCAATCCTGGGGTAGATTTTTTATTTACCATCCATAGATCAAAGTTGCACTAGAATATGGATAGGGATGAAACTTATTTTATGTGGCTGGGGAGTCTGTTCCACAGCAGCAGTATCCTCTGTGAGATATACCTGTCCGTCCAAACAGTCCTGTTGTTGCAGAAGAAGTTTAGATCTCTTGGCCAAGTATTTCTGATGCCATTTAACTTGCTGATGTGCAGAAAAATCAAAAATCAATCAGTAATGGGTCAGAAGATGCCTTGTATGCCAGACACAGGTCACCTATTAGAAGTCAGTAGGATACCGAATGTAGTGCAATGGATTAGCAAGGTGGAAGGATAGCTATGAAGAGGATGAAGAATGGAAAGGCTGTTGGTCCAGATGACATACCTGTGGAAGCATAGAGGTGTTTAGGAGAAATGGCAGTGGGATTTTTAACCAGATTATTTAATGAAATCTTGGAAAGTGAGAGGATGCCTGAGGAGTGGAGAAAAAGTGTTTTGGTACCGATTTTTAAGAATAAGGGTGATGTGCAGAGCTGTAGTAACTACAGAGGGATAAAACTGATCAGTCACAGCATGAAATTATGTGAAATGGTAGTGGAAGCCAGGTTAAGAAGGGAGCTGAGATCTGCAGTGGGAGTGAAAGATGCGTTTAAGGTGGAGGTGGGATTACATCAAGGATCAGCTCTGAGCCCTTGCTTATTTGCACTGGTGATGGACAGGATGACAGACGAGATTAGACAGGAGTCCCCGTGGACTATGATGTTTGTAGATGACATTGTGATATGTAGTGAGAGTAGGGAACAGGTTGAGGAGACCCTGGAGAGGTGGAAATATGCTCTAGAGAGGACAGGAATGAAGGTCAGCCTGACTAAGACGGAATATATGTGTGTAAATGCAAGGGAGGATAGAGGAATGGTGAGGATGCAGGGAGTAGAGATGGTGAAGGTGGATGAGCTTAAATACTTGGGATCAACAGTTTAGAGTAATGGCGAGTGTGGAAGAGAGGTGAAGTAGATAGTACAGGCAGGGTGGAGTGGGTGGAGAAGAGTGTCAAGGGAGAGAATTTTTGGTGAAATTGGAGCGGATTTAATGTCCTGGAAAAACAATACCTTTAACTTCCGGGAGAATTCAGTTTCTTCTAATGTTAGACATTGGCAGCATTTGTCCTTAGTTGAGAGACTGAGGTTGCTTGAAAAGGACTCGATAGTATATAAAAAAACTGCAAATGGAAAACACCTATTTGGAGAGAAATATAGAACTGCAGCAGGTGCCGCGTGGCTTGCGGCTGTGGAAATCTCCCAATGGGGCTGAGAGTAATCCTGACTTATTGAGGGAGTCACATGAGTTATTTGAATGGACAGGGTTGGAGCTCATGAAATTGATGATTAAATACAATACTCAAACCCTATAAACTTTATCTAAAGGCTTGGAAGAAAATAATTTCATACAAAATGATTTGGTGTTTGATCGATATCAAACAAATTATGTTAACACATTCAGTAAAGTGGAAAATGTTTGTGGTGACATTTTCATACGGAAATGTAATATGATCATGAGAGATATAAATGAATATTCAAAGGGGAGGGTGTATCCATTCTCCTCGGGTCGCCACGGTGACAATAATCAAGCAACCAATCCTGGGCCGAGAAGGGAAGAGGGCAACCAATCCTGGGCCGAGAAGGGAAGCGGAAGTGACGTCATCCCTGAGATCATTTCAGAAACAACAAATGTATGCACAACAGCAGTCTCCCGGTGAAGAGAATGTAAGGCATTCAGAATGATTTGCAGGGGAAGGGGCAGCAAACCTACCATTTTTTGGTGAACGGCCAGAGGGATTATATCGAACAGGGAGCCAGACCGAAGACCCAAAGGAACCGCAACTTTCGGCAGATGAATTGATGGATCTGGCCCTGCAAGCGTGGTCTGAAGTGAGTAGTGAAAAAGTTTATAATGTGAATGACTTGGGACAACATAACATTGAACTGGGGCCTCCGGATATGGCTCATCAAAGTACAGTTGATTTAACTGATGCCTGTAGTCATGTAAATGAAGAATTTGAAGAGTTTATTAATGTTGACAATCGATATGGAATATCTAACAGTGAGTCGATTGATTTGGAAGTTCTAATGCTTTTGGTGGACAAAAGGATTGGCTTACCTCAAATTATATGCAATACTGCTGGTGACTTTAAAATATATAATTATTCCAGTAAGTGTTTCAGTAGCAAGCATGTAAATTTATTAGCTAAGGGATTAACCTTCATCCCAAATAGAAGGGGTAATGTAGCTGAAACTTTGGTAGATTTGAAATTATTCACATGAAAGTTAAACTGTAGGGTATGGTTTGGTAATGAAGTCAATCATGCCATCTGTCCTCCTCCAAAATTAAAAAAAGCCCAGTATGCCCAACCCCCCCCCCTTATAATAATTTCATTGGGGTATTTCAGAAAATATGTGAAAGAGATATTAAGACAATTATACAATATGTCTAAATTTGAAGCTAATGGCAATTTGAGTAAAATGGAGTATGAATTATTATTGGAAATAGCTAACGTTAAGAGTATTCGGGTCATTAAACCCGACAAAGGAGTGGGATTGTCATTATGGACAAGGGTGATAATTCCAATGGTATGAAGGTGTTACTGATGGAAGGAGCATATGTAGAAAGTTCTTTGAATGAGATTAATATTATGTATAGAACAATTGCTTTGACATTGGAAGATATGTTGTACCAAGGACAAATCAACGAGGAGGAATATGGATTTATAAGGAATGATTATCCCATGGTATCCAATATTTTTGGTATACCTAAAATTCATAAAGGGTTACATAATCCCAAGTTTAGACCGATTGTTGATGGAAAGCACTCCAAGACATGTTTCATCAGTAAATATTTGGATATCCAATTACAAAAGGGTTGGTTGCCTTTCCATACATTTGTAAAGATTCTTGGCACTTCCTGGAGAAACTAAACCAAATTGTGATCAGTAGTGACATTATATTGGTTACTATTGATGTTTGTAATTTTTTTCAGTAATACCCCATGAAATGGGTTTAACATGGTTAGAGGCACAACTAGTAAAAACAGAATTATATGATCAAGATCAGATTAATAAATATGTAGTGTTGATGGAATTGGTGCTAAAAAAAATGTGTTTTTTGAGGGACAATATTACAAACAAGCTACAGGGGTGGCAATAGGGGCGGCTTATGCCCCCATTTCCACCAACTATGTTATGTCCTTCTGGGAACAAGAATATGTGTTTAAGAGCAACTTCCAACAGCAAATTGTGCACTACACTAGATTTCTGGACGATATTTTTTTGGTATGGGAAGGCTCAGAAGAGCTTTTAAGTGAATTTTTTGAATACATTAATGAAACAGTTGATTTTCTAAAATTTACATCTAGTTTCAGCAGGGACAATATTACGTATCTAGATGTCCATTTGGGGACTGACATGGAAAACAATAGGATGACATCCAGGATTTTTCAAAAACCAACATTTTCTAATTCATGTTTAGAATTTAATAGCTGGCATCCCTATTACCAGAAAAGGTTCATTATCAAGGGACAGCTGGTTAGGACTGCCAGGATAGTAAGTGATGACAGTATATTCATGGATGAAGTGGCTTTTATAGTACAGATGTTTAAGCAAAGAGGATACCCCCTGGAGATGTTGGGTCAAGTAAGTGATGAAGTAATAAATAAGCACATTTTCCAAACCCATTTTTGGGGGGTGTAAGAGCAATAGCCCCTGCTGAATATGTTACCACAAAGAAGATAGGAAAGAGGTGGGACTAAGTTTTATTACCACATTTAATATTGATTCCAGAGCAGTGGTTGATATAATTAGGTGCAACTGGGATATTTTACAGTTTGACCAGAATGTAGCCAAAAAGTGGGTAAGACACCGGTTATAGTATACAGGAAGGATAGGTCATTTAAAAACATCTTGGAAATGAGTGGTTTTAAGGGTGAAATGTACAATCTTAGGCCTCGTCTTGCTGCAGCAATATTTTAGAGACTAAGGATCAATTTAATTTGAATGGTAGATTTATTCATGCAACTGGGCATTTTAATTGCAACAGCAAGAATGTTGTTTATCTGGCTATGTGCCAAAACTGTCCCATAGTTTATGTAGGTAAAACATGTAGGTGTTTTAAGGAGAGGATTAGTGAACATTTGTTGGATATAAGGAATACAAAAATAACCAATGCTTTAAGTAGGCATATTCAGGAATATATGGATCATGGCTTTAAGTTTATGGTTTTACAGCAATTATTGAAGGATCCTCAGGGTAGACATTTGGATGTACACCTGGATATATGTGAACTCAAGTGACAATTGAGGTTAAATGCAATGCAGTATCCGGGTATTAATGAAAGTATTAATATATCTTGTGTGTTAAAAATAAAAAAAACATTGTGAGGAAATTTTATACACATGCATATTTACCCATTATTTTATATACATGCATACTTGCACATTTTTATTTTTATATTTTATTTTTACATTTGTTTTAGGTATGGTATTAATTCTTATGACTTAAAATGGTGTAGTAGTAATTAAAGAATTTTAATGGGTTGATTTGATTGATTAATTGAATGTGAAAATGTGGTTGTTTAATATAAAATGGGTTGGGCTTTGTATCAATTTTTTCTGAAGAAGTCCCTCATAGGGGAAGAAAGCGCGTAACCTGATTTTTGTACATTAAGCTTATTTTGACCGTCCTGCTGTGAGGTGGATCATTTTGGTATTGTGGATTCTCTTGGCTGTCTTTGTGGTTCCTGAGTCTGGACAGATACATGCCAATGGGGGCATTATATTCAATGATTGGCCTAATGGGGGTGAAGTAAAGGGGCACAACGACATCCCTACATCTCGGCACAATCCCTTTCTTTATAAGCTATACAATACAGAAGAACTTTCTTACAACAATAGAAACGTGTTGGCCAAATGTAAGGTCACTGTCCACATAAACTTCACAATCCCAAACAACTGGGTCAATTCTTAAGGGCGTATTTGTCAACGTGGTGGTTTTCTGGGGGTAGATGACTCCCCAAAGGGTACAATAATGCATTTTTTGGCATTTACATTCAGTCCATGATTTCAGGACAAGTTATTTATGTGGGACAAACCTTCCTGCAGTATGGCCAAGTCAATTAGGGATTCAATGACTACTCCTAGCTTGCTGTCATCTCCAAACTTAGTCAGCCAGAGCCCTTTGGTATTACCTTTTACTTCAGAAAGGTAGATGCCAAACAGGAAAAGTGCCAGTACAAAATTCTGGGGACTCCACTGGTGACTGGTCTCTTTGTGGAGGTAACTTTCTCTATTATGGTTATCTGTGTCCTATCTGTAAGCCAGCTAGCAATCCGGTGGGTGATGTAGGGGGGTTATTCCCAGTTTATGTAGCCTTTCTACTATGCTTGAGTGGGGAATTGTGTCAAAAACTTGGGCCAGATCGAGGTATGCAGTGTGTACTGTTTTGCCTTAATCCATTGCTTTGGTGACCTTTTCAAAAAAATCCACCAGGTTGAACACGCATGACTAGCCCTTTATGAATCCAAACTGAGAAGGGTCCAGTGTTTGGAGGTTCCATATGCCCTGACTGATTAGATCCATGACCAGTCTTTCCATGGCTTTGCATAGAAGGCTGGTCAGACATATGGGTTTGTAACTGCCTGGGTCTGTGGAATGTCCTCTGTTATGCAGGGGAATGACTGCAGCTGTTCTCCATTCTCTTGGTACAAAACCTGTATGGAGGCTGAGACTGAATGGTGCTAATAGGGGTGTGGCTAAACCATGCTTTGTACTATTTAAGATACATCCAAATATACTGTCAGGACCCATTGATAAAGTATTTTTAGCTTTTGATAGAACTTATTTTGGCCTTGTGATAGCTGGAGGTGAGACAGTGTTAGGTATATCTTGAGGCACAGAAGGAGGGGAGAGAGGGGTAAAGTCAGAGCTAAATTTGTCAGCCAGTAGGCTCTCTGTATCTTCAGCCTCAGTGTAGTTAACATCATTCACAATCAGCTCAGCGCATTGCTGCATTGTGCTTTTGAAGTTACAAACATAACTAAAAAATGCCTTGCGATGGTCTTTGGCTTGGGTAGCTATAATAGCCTCAAACTTGGCTTTGGTGAATTTTATTAAGCTACTGAGTTATTTCTTTATTTCAGTGACAAGGGCTCTAACATTCTGGGAATTACTCTTCTTATTTTTGGCCAGATTTCTTTTCCTTTTATCATAAAGGTTGTTGTTAATATGGTTCCACCATGTGGGTTTGCTTTGCACTTGTTACTACAGGGTACAAGCTGCATCTATGCAGGTGTTTACATGCTGGTATAGCGTGATAGTGTACATTTCTGGGTAATCAGTAGAGTTAACTGGGTTTGGTGGGTATTTGAAGCTTGTCAAAGTATCACTTAAAACTAGGTAGTTTGTCTTAAAGAAATTTCTAAAGGTACTGGACGGGATCACTGGTTTCAGTTTTATTTTGAAGGAGACTGCTTTATGGTCAGATTTAACAAGTGATAAAGATGTGCAAAGGATGATGCAAGATACTCCCCTATTAGTAAAGACAAAATTCAAGATGTTATTCCCCCTAGTGGGTACTCTGTCAATATAAATACCCTTAAACAAGTAGTCAAAGTTCAGGAATCTCTGTGTGTGTGCACTAGTGGTGGTGTAGGTTTCCCAGTCTACTGTTGGACTGTTTAGATCACCTAGGAAAATGATAATGGGTTTAATACTAACTGCTTCTAGTTCCTGTACATAGGCACTGTCTTTCTTTTGTCATAGGGGCAGTTCTATTGCTAGCTCTTATGTTTATTTGGTCACGAAGAAGCTCTAGTGCATCATGCTTCTTTACCGGCCTTGATGTGAGTCTCTTCTGGATGTAGATTGAGACACCTCCACCTTTTTTCTTCTCCTGCACAACAGCAGGTCTAAAAGAAGACATTAAGACCTGCACAGCTGGACTGGTCTCCGCTACTTTACACCATATCTCAGTCACTACACAGATGTCTGTATCCTCCAGTGTAAGAAGGGCATGTAAGGAGTGGAGTTTACTTGTTTAGGCTCCTAGCATTGCCAGTAATGCCTTCATATTTTCCTTTGCCTGATTCATTATGTTCATAGGTGTTTACTAGGCTAATGACCACAAGGGCCTTTTTAAGCCTATCTATGCATCTCAAATCTCTGACAAGTTCTGATACCCTTGATAAGTGGAAGCAGGGGTTTGGGAGATGAAACATTTATAAGCAGAGGCCTGGGAAATGAACCATTTACAGGTTGCCTGTGTCCATTAGAGACATAGGTGCCAAACCAGGGATGAATGTCCTGTTCCCCATCCAGCTGTCCAAGTTGAATTTGGTTAGGGAACAACTCTGCTTCACGTGGATGGGGAGCCTGTTCCATAGATGGGGTAGTCTCTGGGATACATACTTGTCTCTCCAGCAGGTCCTGTTTATATCACAGGTAAGGTTTAAGTCTTTAGAACGTGTAATTCTGGTGTTGTTTGTTTTGTAGATATGCAGGAGGCCCATCAGACTGGGGTCTGACAATGTCCCATATGTCAGGCAATATCTCCCCTCAAAAGCCTGTAGGAGACAGAATACAGGGATAGGGGCTTAAGGAGGTTTGCATAGGACATTTTACTTGCTTCCTGTATTCTTTTAGTGAGGAACCTGTGTGGACATTCCAGTTGTTGAATATGCCTAGTTAGGTACATTCCAAAGGGGGCACTGTACTAAATGATAGGTCTGATGAATGCTAAATACAGTGGAACAATGACTTCCTTGGACTTAGATGCCACACCTTTGTTTATAAGTTGCGCAACATAGAATGATTTCCACACTACTGTAGACACGTGGTGGTCAAAGGCTAGATTAATATCTGTGTGTGTCCCTAAGTCCCTGACTACTGGGTCAACTCTAATGGGCGTGTTGTCAATATGATAGTTACCAAGGGTGGATGACTTCCCAAAGGATACTATTATGCATTTCTTGGCATTTAGTTTTAGTCTGTGGCTCTGACACCAGTTGTTTGTCTGTCAGCCTCTCCTGGAAAACATATGTGTCAGTGTGGGATTCAATGACAGCTCCTAATTTGCAATCATCTGCAAATTCAGTCCGACAGAGACCAGTGACATTGGCCTTGACTTCAGAGATGTAAGTGCCAAAAAGGAGCAGTCCAAGGACTGATCCCTGATGGATTCCACTTGTGACTGGCCTCTTTGTAGAGGTGGACTCCCCAATTCTAACTTCCTGGGTCCTGTCTATGAGCTAGTTGTTGGCTATCCACAGGTGACATACGAGTCTGTACCTAATCTCTTGAGTTTGTCAATAATACCCAAGTGGGGTATTGTGTCAAATGCTGTGGCCAGGTCAAAGTAGGCAGTGTGAACCATTTTCCCCTCATCCATTGCTTTGGCTACCTTCTCAAAAAAGTCCACCAGGTTGAGTAGGCATCATCTGCCTTTGACAAAACCAAACTGGGTTGGGTCCAGTGTCTGGAGGTTTACTACATCTCTACTGATCATTTCCATGATACTTCTTTCCATGGTTTTACATATAAGACTAGTGAGACTTATGGGTCTGTAGTTTTTCCAGGGTCTGTAGATGGCCCACCTTTATGCAGAGGGATGGCTGTTGGTGTTCTCCATTCAACAGGCACAAAGCCTGTTTGGAGGCTACAGTTAAATAATAATTGCAGAGGCTTGGTGGTAGGTCAGATTGGCACTGTCAACAAAAGTGAAATGAATTTGCTATAAATAAATTTACCTCCTTCATTGTAAGATGTAAATATGCCACCATCATTGCTAAGGATTCTATTTTTGACCTAGGGTCACTACCTAGTTGTCAAAATGGCAGGATTGAAAGTACAGTTGTATAAAATCTTACCATAACAGTATATGTCTTTCTCTTCACGGATGCAGTATTCTTTACAACAGGGATCCCCTGCCATGGGCAGTCCAAAGTCCAGCCAGTATACCAAAGCGTCTTGATTGCAATGGGTATGCGGTACGTCTCATGTATGCTACCCCTGCATGGCATAAGACATAAAGGTGACATCCATATGTACCATCTTCAGAACTGAAAATTCCCCAGAAGGAATGACAGTCCAAGGATAAAAGTAGGTAATGAGCACATCTAGAAGGAAAAAAGGCCAGGGAGGGAGGGAGGGAGCAAATACTGCAACAGTGATATGAAGAACATTTGCTGTTATGGTAAGATTTTACACAACTGTAGTATGTCCTTTCATATCACTGTTGCAATATTCTTTACACTATGGAGAATGCAAAAGCTCAGAAGACTGAGAGGAGGAAGGGCCAGCAGAGCCCTCTAGGAAGCCATGGAGAATGGCCCTGACAAAATAAGTTCGGACCCTAGAAATCACATCCAACTTATAACGCTCAGTAAAGGTATGCACAGAAGTCCAGGTTGCTGCCTCAAGAATAGAACTAGTATCCAAACCCTTGAAAAAAGCACCAGTAGAAGCCACAGCCTTAGTGGAATGAGCCTTAACAGAAGAAGGAAGGCACTTCCTAAGGAAAGGATAACAAAAAGGAATGGCTTTAGATATCCAAGAACAACAGCCAAACCTAAAGACCTAGGATGAAAAGAAACAAGAGGCTGTTCAGATTTATGAAAAGCTGTAGTCTTATCCAAATAATATCCGAGTTGTCTATGCAAATCTAAGGTGTGAAAAACCTTCTCACTAACAGACTGCAAAGAAGAAAACAAAGTGGGCAAATGAATAGACTGATTAAAAGACAACTAATCAACCACCTTAAGCATAAAAGAGATTGGCAGAAGTAAGGGCCAAAAGTAGAACAGTCTTCCAAGAACAATGCTGTAAGGAAGCTGAAGCAGCAGGCTCAAAAGAAGCCCAATTCAATTTTCAAAAACAAAATTAAGGTCTCATGAAGGAGGAACAGGCTTCCTGGGAGGCCTACTCTGAAGGATGCCTTTAAGAAACAGTTTGGCCTCAAATCTAGAGGCTAAAGGGGGTGTCAAAGGCACACAGGCAGAGATAACGGATAGGTAGGTCTTAACAGAAGAATGTGAATGAGCAATTCACATAAATAAGACACCAAACAGAAAACCTCTTCCATATGGATAAGTAAGATTTCCTAGTAGTGGGTGTCCATGCCTCCTGCAGGACCCAAAGCATGTCTCCAGAAAAAGTATGTCTCTAGGGGATCAAAACCCTATCACCCACAATATAATTTGAAGAGTGTACAGGTGGGCATGGATGAGAGATGCCTTGTCTTCTGTGAGTAGGTCCACCCTGTGAGGTAACTTGTGATGATTGTCCTTGCCAAGAAACAGAAGAAGAGGGAACCAATGCTGTCTGGGTCAAAAGGAAGTCACTAGCAAAATTTTGGTAGCATCTTGTTTTATCTTGAACAGGACATTTGGAATGAGAAGAAGGGGGGAAGACATAAAGATGCATCCCATTCCAAGAAAAAGAGAGGGCATTCACTTTCCAGGCCAGACGGCATGGGACTTTAACACAAAATAGAGGACGTTGTGGGCTCAGAGGGTAGTAACATTGATCTACTTGAGGAGTATCCCACTAGTGGACAATTTCCAGAAACACATCTTTGTGAAGCATCCACTCATGGGACAGTGTTATGGACCTGCTCAGAGAATCTATCACTATGTTCTGATCTGAGAGGATGGAAACTGCCTGAATGGTTACCTGATACTGGACAGCCAGCTCCCAAACCTGAAGGGCTAACCTGCAGAGGAGCTAAGACATTGTCCCTCCTTGCTTGTTGACATACCACATCAATGTGGTATTGTTTATGAGAATCTTAAGGGGCACTGAAAGAAAAAGAGAATGAAAAGCCTGAACAGCCACCAGAAGAGCTCTCATTTATTTAACACTGATGTGGTCTTTCTTTTGTCAAAGCAACTAAAAGCTCTGTACCTTCAGAGGGCCGAAGGAGGCCCCCCCATCCCACATTCGAGGCATCTGTGAAAAGTTCCTGACAGGGGACTGGAGGTTCAAAAGGAATCCCTGGGTTGGGGAACAAATGATGAATCCACCACTGACGTTCCAGCTTGAGGCATGTAAGTAGAGAGACTATCTAAAGTATAAGAATGTTAAAGCCAAAATGACTTTAGAAACCACTGAAGCTTTCTCATGTGGGCCTTGGCTAGAGGGGGCATAGGAATGGTGGAAGCCATGTAACAAAGAGCCTTCAGAACTTCTCTGGCTGTGACTGAAGCCATAGGAAGAAGGGAGTGAAAGAAAGCAATAAGAATTAAGGCCTTGGGAGGAGAGAGGGATGCCAGTAGGAACAGTCTTGATCCTGCAGTAACCCAGAAGAACATGATCTCGAGAAGGAGTCAGGAATGACTTCAGGAAATTCACAGTAAACTCCACACTTTGCAGTAAAATGTAGATGGTGAAGTAAGCTCTCTTAAGAGGAGGTCTGAATAAGCAGGTCGTCCAGGTAGGGAAAGATTTTTAATCCCCTTAGCCTGAAAAAAGCAATCACAGGAGTGAGGCATTTGGTGAAGAGGCCAAAGGGCAAAGCACAGAACTAAAAATTCCAGGAAGCAACAGAGAAACAAAGACTTCCTGAAAAGAAGATGAATAGGAATGTGTAGACAAGCATCCATGCGATCCAGGGAAACTACAAAAGCCTGAGGAAGTAGCCGAGGAGGAAACACAATTTGAAGGGATAGCATCCAAAATGACAGGTCCTTCAAAAAGGTGTTTTGCTGAGAAAGATCCAGAATAGGTCCTCCAGGTGCCTTCTTTCCTGGGGACCAAGAACATTTTTGACTAAAACCCCTTCCTCCTCTGAGGAGTTGGAACTTCTTGAATTGTTCCTTGAGCCAATAGGCACTGAAGCTCCTCTGGAAAAAAGGGCAGTTGTTCCTGAGGAGGCTGATGAATGCCCAAAAAGGGTGGGAAGAGATTTCCATACCATCTAATAACCCTGGCGAATTATGAAAAGAAGCCAGGAGTTTTGGGTGGCCTTCACCCAAATAGGAAGGGAAAGGGAAAAATGTAGAGAAAGAAGAATGCGACTAAGAACAGGATAGTGGACAGCACCTGGACTGTCAGGAAAAGAAGGCTTCTGAGTAGAAAGAGTTTGGTTAGCATCAGCAGGGGGAACCTATCACCCTTTTTATCTCTGGGGGGAGACTGCCTACGAACGAAGGCAAGCTTATTAGGATAATTCCTCTGAAACTTGGGCACAGGAGAAACAAATATATGCTTAGACTCCTGTAAGGCCTTGCCCTTGTCTTGCACGGACTTAAACAACTCTGCAGCAGCAACAAGCAAAGGCTTATTATCCAGAGGGGCATCCATCAGTTTAGCCTTGATATCATCGGGCAAAGGATGAAGTCTGAGGCATGAATACCTCCTCAAAATGGATCCAAAAGCAGCAGCCCTAGACGAAGCAGCAGCTGCATCATTGCTGTACATAATGGAATGGTGAGCTATTTGGGAGGATGTCCTAAGCAAAGCAAGAGAAGAGACTGTCCTCTCAGAATCAGGGAGATCAGAAATAGCCTGACAGTCTTGAGAGATAAGGGTCAAAATGTACCTAGTCATACATTTCTGAACAGCTCTAAAGTTTACGGTAGCAGAAGTATACACCTTCTTACCCAGTCTATCCATGGTTCTGCTATCCTTATCAGATGACAGCAATTTAGTAGAAGGCAACAATTTGGAAGGCTTATCACAAGCCACTGCCACCACAAAGGGGTCAGCAGAGGAACACATAAAGAAACTTGCAGTCCTCAGGCACTTTATAAAACCTATCAGGTTTTTTGGGAGCACGGGGTTGGGAGTCAGGAGCCTGAGAAACAGTGGAAAAGGCATCCAGCAAGGCTGCAAGAACAGGAGGAACAGCGGATGGTCTAGGTGACTCCTTTTTTAGAAGCTCATTGTACCTCTTCTGAACATCAGGCACCTGAGCACAGTCCCTTTTGAAAAATCCCATCATTCTGGAAACAGTATCACCAAATGAAATCTCAAAAGGACAGTCAGGACTAATAGACTCTTCTTCCCCAGAACCATAATCAAGTGGTGAAGGAATCTGGGAGGAATAAGTTAGGGACTCTTTGTCAGAATCAGCATCCTCCTCCTCAGAAGAAGCCTGCTTCCCCAGTCTCTTATGAGGGGTAGAAAACCAGCGGGGAACAAGAACAGAAACACCCTGTGGAGGCTTGACAGCCATAAAAACATTAAACAGGCCTTGAGTGAAGTTTGTCATTTACTCTAAATATCTTTTGCAGCAGGCAAAATACGTTTAATTTTTTTGCTTGTTTTGAGTGAGATGTCAGCCTTGAAAACCTTTGGAGGCTCTGACCCCAGACAGCACTCAATAATGGTAGTTGAACCTCTTTCCTTACTAAAGTTTGAGGAACACCCTAGGCTCATCAGAAATAACCAGCCCCAGTTCCCCCTATGCATTCAAGGTAGCTGTCTGCAAAACCTCCACGGACATGCGTGGTGTCGGGTCCATGCCGGCCTCTGGAGCAGTTGCGGCAGAGGTATCCAAACAAGAAACCAGATGATCCCTTGGGCTTTCACCATCCTCAAGAGAGACGCCCAGTGGAGGTGGTACAGCTGAAGAATCAGACCTGACTTTCTTGGCCTTTTTCTTTGCAAACAACTGGCCCTTAGGTCAGGAAGATCCTTCTCTGGTATCCTTAGCCAACAATTAAGTTGCTGGTTCTCTTGGTGAACCGTGATGCAAGAAAGCCAACTCTGCAACGTCTTGGGGACAAAAGACTGACATATTTCACAAGATGTATGGTCGTGGGAAGCTCTTAAACAGAACACTGCTTGTGATGACCTTTATGGAGAATCTGTCTTCCGCATTGGCATTTCTCCATTCTGGATAACGTGAAACCCAACAACCAGATAACCAGGCAAAAGCAAGACAATAAAACTAAAAACCCCAATGGGGCACTTATCTGAAAGCGGTACAAACTAGCAGATGAACGAGCATTCAGACAGACGATTGAAGATGGTATCTGGACTGGCGTGAAAGAAGTTCTGAGGATGGTATGTCCAGATGTCACCTTTATGCCCTATACCATGCACGGGGTGCATACTGTGATGTATGGCATATCCTTTACAACAAAAGATTTTGGTATAATGGATGGAAGTCAGACTGCCCTTGGCAGGGGATCCCTATTATAAAGAATACGGCAACAGTGATATGGAAGGACATCCACTTATCTGAACATTTGGAATGCAAAAAATA
Organism: Protopterus annectens; assembly: GCF_019279795.1. NCBI lineage: Eukaryota > Metazoa > Chordata > Ceratodontiformes > Protopteridae > Protopterus > Protopterus annectens. The sequence continues at coordinate 932,442,454 of NC_056731.1, read as the reverse complement.
TAACTTTTTGGCTTTATCATAAGAAAATCAGTCATTCAGCTTATCTGCTAAAAATGCCTGGTAATATTACAGCTATTACTTTTTATGGTTTTATGGAGCTAAGTTTGTGCAGAGAAGGTGTTATTTGTATGTCCTTACCTGTTTCAGCAACAAAAACTGAAATATTTATTTATTTATTAACTTATTTATTTCAGTTTGATGACCGGGGAAGTCCACTGGGCCTAAAAAGAGCCCGTTTTCAGTGGAGGCCTGGGGAGGAAAGCTCCCGTAACAATTACAAACATATTAGCATATACACATGCAAAGCAAAGAAGTCATACAATTTTATGCAGCATTCTACAGTTAAAAAAATTCTACATTCTGCAATAATAATAAAATCTGGCAACTGTACAGTCTGAGTCATTAACAATGAATTAAAATTAAAATTTTACATTCCACAATAATAGTAGTAAAAATCTAGCAACAGTACAGTCTAAGGGTTATTAGCAGACAGTGAATTACAATTGAGGACGAGAAATTATTGGAAATACACTATTAACAAAATCTGGAGGTTAAGGAGGAGTAGGAGGGCAAATTAAGTTATTGCAGAGATGATGCATAGAGTTAGAAGGTGGATTTTGATATAGGAGGGTCCTATGTGGGGAAGGAGCAAGGCCATTCCCACTTTGAAGATAGGTAGGAATGGAGGAGGGATTTAAAGTTAGAGTGGTTATGAGTATTTCTAAGGGAGGGAGGAAGAGAGTTCCAAAGTTCGGCTAAGGAGAAGGATAGCAGAGAGTGTCCAGGTGGCATTAAAGGTTTGTAGATTTTGAGCAGGTTCTGATTTTCTGACCTAAGTGAGAGATTAGGAATATAAGGGGTTAAGGAGGTGGAGAGACAGGGACAGCAGGATGGGTTAAATATGAGCTTGTGGGCAGTGGTGAGTTTAAGGAGGTTCAGATAGTTGGGAAGCTCAAGCCATTGCAGTGAGTGGAGGGGGATGCAGTGATGGGATGAGTTCCTAGAGTTGGTAGCGAATTTGCAAATTTTACTGTAGCAGGCTTCTAATTTAGTTTGAAGGCCAAGCTGAAGATTCAATAACAGAGGAGTGCCATACATTAGAGAGGGGAGAAGGTATATGGAGGAAAGGGCCTTTTTGGTAGAGGAAGGGAGATAATGGTTATGCCTATATAGGAGTCCTATTTTTTGGTGTTTTTTTATTTTTTTTATCTTAGTTTGGATGCAGATATTGAATTTTAGATGTTTGTCAATAATGATGCTGAGCAGTTTGGTGTGAGGGACAATTTTAATGGGGGTGTTATTCTGGCTTATGATCTTGAAGGAGTTTTTATCAATGGGGGAGTGCTTAGATGGGGAAAAAATCATTAATTTGGTTTTACTGGTGTTAAGGGCTAGGTGGTTTTGTATCCAGGTTTCAGTATTTGAGAAAGATGACTGGGTTATCTGCAGAAGCTCAGAAGCGGTGTCGGCTGAGCAGATGATTGAATTATCTGCATACTCGATTAGTGTAGAATTGGAGATGGAGTGGTGAAAGTTGTTGATGTATATATAGAAAAGTAAAGGGCCAAGGACAGAACCTTGGGGAACCCCAGCAGAGTCATATAGAAAGGAAGACGTGAAATGTTTCCATTTAACAGCTTGTTGTCTTTTGGAGAGGAAGCTGGTGAACGAAGCTATGGTGGAAGGGGAGAGACTGATTGAGGAGAGTTGTGATAGGAGTATAGGGTAGGAGACGGTGTTGAAGGCTTTGGAAAGGTCTAGGAACGTGGGTTGATATGATTTTGCCGGAGTCACAAGCACGGTTAATGGACTCGAGGAAGGAGAGGAGTGCAGTGATGGTACTGTGGCCAGGATGAATCCATGTTGTTGGAGCTTAGGTGGTTGTTTTGTGTTAGATAAGGCATCAGTTGTGAGTGAATACATTTTTCCAGGACGTTTGAGAGTGGGGAAAGTATGGTAATAGGATGGTCAGTATGGCAGTAGGACGGAAATTAGTGGTGTCAGTGTTTTTACTGCCTTTATGGAGTGGGATGATGAATGCTGGTCTCCAAAGTGAGGGAATATAGGATTCCTGGATGGACCTATTTATTATGATGGAGACAGTGAAAGCTATGCTGTTGGCAGATAGTTTGATGAAGGATGCAGGTAAATTATATGGTGCGTTGGAGCATGGTTTTAGTCAGAGGAGGAGTTTTTTTTATTGTGTTTGTGGGTACAGGATTGAGGCTGAAGGAAGAGGTATGTGTTTTGAGATCAGAGGGGAAGGTATGGGGAGGGGGGAAGATATTGGAGGGGAGCTGGGTAAGCTGGCAGTAAGTTTGGCTATACATTCCAAAAAGGCATTAAATAGGCTGTTTCTTGATCAGAGCAGTTAGGGTTTGGGCATGGGTTGCCTTTACTGCCGGGGTGAAGGAGGGAGGATAAAGTATTCCAGAATTTTCTAGGGTTGTTAGTATGTTCAGATTGAATCTTAAAAGTAATATGTTTTGTGGTCTCTGGTTATTAGTTTTTTTATGGAGTTGTGGAGCTGTTTAAATTCTAATAGGGTATTAGGTTGCTTATTTCTTTGGTATTGTTTCCATTTTTTTGTCTCTTAGGAGCATATGTTTAGTTTCCTTAGATAGCCAGGGAGAACTTCAGGGTTTAACCCTTTTGGCCCTGAGAGGAGCAAGGTTATTGAGTAGGTACAGAAAAGTTTCATTAAAGCAGTTGATGGGGTTGTCAAGGGGCAGAGTTCTTAAAGGTGTCCAGTCAGTTAGTTTTAGGCAGTCTGAAAATGTTTGTGGGTTGAAGTTGGTCAGGTTTTGGGTTTGAATGTAGTGATGTTGTTTATGAAGGGGGGAGGGGTGAAAGCTGGTAGATGGTCACTGAGGGAGTCAGGAAGGATTACTGAATTTGAAATTAGATTTGGATGAGACACTAAGATCCAGTCAATGATGGAGCCGGAGGTCCCATCTTTGTTTAGCCTGGTTGGGGAGTTTATCAGCTGGGTGAAGTTAAAGAGCTTGAATGTTTGGGTATGGGATTGAGAGTTAATGGTGGCCCAGTTAATGGTTTACGTCGCTTAGGATGAAGGTTTCGTTTTTAATGTTAGAGGAGAACCAGGAGAGAATGTCTTCTAGTATTGGGATGTTATTACCTGGATGGATGTAAACAGCAGCTATGCATATGGACTTGGTTAATTCAGAGTTGGCAAATTTTGAAGTGGGAGTACTGTATGGGGTAACTGAGTAGGTGGAAGAGTAGATTATGGCTACACCACCTCCTCTTTTATTGGGCCTATCGTTACAAATCATATGGTAGCCAGGTGGCAGGATTTCATTATCTTTTATGAGTAGTTTCAGCCAAGTTTATGAGATGGCAAGTATGTCTGGCTGGTTGTGCGTAAGCCAGGCATGTAGGTTAGGAATTTTATTATGGAGACTTTGGGCATTAATTGTGGTAATTGGGGGTGGGAGGGGATATTGGAGGGGGAGAGGAGATGGAAGGGGGGTTGGTGGGCCCAGGATTGCGCTGAATGTCGCCAGAAGGAGAGAGGGAGATATGATTTAGTATGAGGGCGATAAATTCTAATGTGGAAGGGGAGTTTGAGAGGAGATAAAGTATTTGTTAGGGAGTGGAGGGCATGGTAAGTTAGAAGAGGGTATGATAGGTAGTACTTTGTGTTTATATAAGAGGGTTATGTTTGATAGGTAGAGTTCATGGGTTATAGAGGAGACGGAGGAAGATGTAGTATGTTGGTAGTTACAGGTATAGTGTAGTGGTAGGGTGTACGAGGCGTAAGGGAGTTATGTAAGGTAATTAAGGGTGCTAAGGAGTGCAATGGGCAGTATTAAGCTAAGGAAACGTGTTGGTGATAGACATTGTATTGATGGAGTTAATTACTTTAAGTTAGGTTTGTGAGTGTGTGGGAGAGGTGGTGCGTGACTGGATGAAATATGGAGTGGGAGGAGTTAGTGATAAATAAATGTGGAAGTGGAGGGGGCAGGTGGGAACTGGGGGCAGGGTAGGGAAGCGGAGTGAGCCCAAAGGGTGAACGGAGCAGGCAGAGCCAATCTATGCTGAACTGCTGCGAAAACAATCAGTGGAGCCCTGTGGGGGTAAGTAAGCAATAGAATAATTCAAAGAGCTCAACAAAAGTTATGATTAGAGGGATTTCAGATGCAATGTAGTGGCTGAACGGGAACAGGAGGCTAGGTAAGTAAAGTATGAGCGAGTCCTATTGTCAAAAGGAACAGGCAGAAATTAGGAGAAATACAAAAGTCAAAAGAAACAGGTAGAAATTAGGAGAATTTAGACTAGGGAGATACTCTGCTAGATAGACTTTTAACAAGGAAAGAGGAGTGTAACTAACAATATGGGGAGGGTGGAGTTAAAATAAGCTTATATGCAGCCTAGTTTAAACATAATGGCAGGGGAAGAGAGAAGAAAGGTAAGAATAACTTGGAATTCATGGAAGGGGGGATACAGTGCAGCTGTCAGTACCAATGCAGAGATCAACCAAAAGGCACTACAAGTACCCATTTGCTTAACAAAGCAGTAGCTAGTGCTACTGAAAGGATTATAAGACAAAATTCAGCGGAGTTTAGTTGAAAATAGCAGTTGTAAGCACCTAGATATAAGCAGAGAGGCTGCTGAGGTTATCAACTAATAGTCCAAAAGTTTTCTTAAGTTTATATTTTTGGAATGTCTGTGATGTCAAGCATGGGGAGGGGAACAAACCAGACTCACTATGTAGTTGTGATGTACAGGCACTGGATAGAAGCAAAGAGGTTGTGGAGGTGATCAACTAGTAGTCCAAAAGTTTTCTTAAGTTTATATTTTTGGAGTGTTTCTGCTCTCGGGCATGGGGAGGGGAACAAACTGGACCCACTATGTAGTCACGATGTACAGGCAATGGGAGCTCACAACACCAGGGACTGCAGCTGCTTAAAAAAATAAGAAACATAAATAGTAAAGGAAATACTACTAAATGGAGGACAACTTTTTAGTAAATGTAAAGGTAGATGCGGACAATTTTCTAACTCAATTTTTTATATATTCCACTGACTGTTCATCTACATATAATTTAAAACTGAGAGACTTAGACAATGTCTGAGTGCAGAAAGGAAGAATGTATCTAAGTAGTGTTTTCCATCACAAGCAACCTGTTTTATACATCAGAAATGAATAAAAATTTGGCTCATAAAAGTCAAGAAGCTTTACTAAAGAACATATAAAAAAGCTAAATATACAAGTCTTATTTGTGACTACTTTTTTGGGGCGAATGTACAACAAAACAAAGGATCCCAAAAGACTTAAGAATAACACATTTTCCAAATGGTACAGAAATGGGTAGCCAGTTGTACAACAATTTAGCAGAACTGCAACAGCAATGGCACAGAGTATATGCAGACAGCACTGCAACATAACAGGGCTTTAAGCAGAACCTTAAATAAGGTAACTATAAATATTAATAAAAAATAGAAAGTTCCTTAGGAAATACAAAAGGCTAACAAATATAAAAACGAAGTCAAAGAAAGATTAAGAGAGACACAACAGGATATAAACAAAATAAAATATAAATACTTAACAATGGGAAAATACTTTAATCAGCAAGTCAAATAGATCTCCTGAATCTCTTTCAACCAATCAGAAACAAGGTGATGAAGTTTTTAAAGAGAACATCATATACCAATAAGAAGACACCAGGAAATAATAGAGACGAAGAAAATCAAAGCAATTGGTGGAAGAGAAAAAATAAGGTCTTCAACAAGGTGTGAAATAGGCAATAAACCATTCTGAATACAACAGATGAGAGAAAAGGGAATCATACAGGGACTTACAAAATGATCAACACAAAAAAGACATACTAGGGAAGCAAACAATGAAGAAAATAGTTGTTTCAGAAGAAGTGTGGATCTCATGGTTGGGAAGGGAGATATTCCTGGGGATTCAATAAACTGAAGCCTACACAGAGTTTACATGTTTGCGCAGTGATCAGCAGTGCTAATTAAATATTCACGCTGTGACCTGCATTTAAATGCAAACAAGCAAGGTTTTATGGCTAGCAACAGTGTTGCCTGCCAGGAAACCGTGTAAAGCAACATGGACAGCAGCAGATGTACAAACCTGTTTATCTACGAGCAAACTAGGTCTGCGGGATTGTGTGAAATGCCACAATTACTAGGGTTAATAATACAGCAATTTATATAATCAAAACTTATTACATGAAAATGTATACAGTCCAGCGTATTGTGGAATCCCTTTTAAGGCACACTGAACAAAAGTGGTGTAAATGATCTGTAACGGTACATAGACTGCCATGTAAAATGAACAGTGAGGGAGCTATGTGTATTGAACAGGGGGACACAGATGAATTGTAGGAATGAACACAGGAAAAGAGGACAAGTAAAACATCTTAATGTACAGCAGATGAGGCCATGTTAATGAACACAGGTATAGCAAGAACACTAATCACATATCGAAATAATAATGTACGGACTGCACAGTGAATATACATTATGTGACAATCACAAAAGGTGACATAACAATGGAGAAGATGTCTTTGTGATATAATCATCCTGACATGAACAACAGACACGACATCCATCAGGAATGTTATCTACAATAGGAGTTAGGTGTACATTGTGCAGCTGTGCAAAATGAGTTGCCTGAATATGACTGTAATGTCAGTAGAAGTCTCCACCAAGTGGGATACATAGTTACAGGCTCATGGACAACAGTAAACAGAAGCATGAACAAGTATTTACAATATCAGAATAATACCACCAGTAATCCCATGTCTCTGACATAACATATGTGATTCTGAGTGATCATAGATGGTTCTGCATGGACACAATTGTACAACTATTATGACATGTCAGCAATCTATGAGGGTAATCAAGCACACCGTCTAACATCCGCTGGAGGTGTTAGAAGGGGCACTGCTACACCTGTATGTGATATTAGGATCAATCCAGGCTAGTTGACAGGTGTATATGGAATATATATGGTACAATCCAGACTGTCACATATGTAACCCATGCCAATGTTGTCAAACAGTTATATATGCACTGTGTACATCACTGGAACAGGTATGACACATGGAGCTGGTATAACACCTTGATGGGGATTCCGCACCATGAGACAGTAATGTTTATGCAATGAAAATAATACCTAGGTATGGCCAATAACACTTGGGAGCTCACTGTGGCAAAGGTAGTACAATGGAAATATGCATCCCTGAAGATGTGTAAGAAGGTACATGAAGAAGGGTACATTGTACTCAGTTATTGGTGTGATGAAGGCTGTGAACTATGAAAGTATTATGGCACCTATGTGGATGTCCGTGCACATACTCAGGAGTTGTGGTATATATAAGGGAGTAGTCACCACTATGGACACATGCTGGTGGACGTTCCACATGACATTTACCTCGGTACACAGGTCACATACCACTTTGTCTGCTCATGGGATGTACTGTCTACATTATAGGTTCATAGGTTCATACTAGGATATCTGCCCTAGGGCATTTATAAGCCTAGCCAGAATGTGTTTGGCTTTCGCCACCCATTTTAAATTTATTTTGCTATGCCCTTTTTCGAGGTTAGTATACTGTACCTCTGTCTAACAGTGACACAGAAGTGATACCCAGGGTAAACCTACGATCTCCCATCCACTCATCAAGATTCCTCTTGAAGAGAGTCAATGAGGGACTCTGCCTAACCTGGACTGGGATTTTATTCCAGAGTGAAGGGAGCCTCTGGTTTATGAATCTGTCCCTCCAGCATGTCCTATTTATTTCAGTGCTGAGGTTCAAGTCTCTCAAGCGCGTAGCTCGATGGGATTTGGATTTTCTGAGGTGCAGCATGTCCATTAATTCCGGGTTGGACATGGCTTTATACGTCAGGCACAGATCGCCTCTGAACAGGCGGTATGCCACTGAGTAGAGCTGGAGTTTCTTTAACCGGGCAACAAGCAAGGTTTTATGGCTAGCAACAGTGTTGCCTGCCAGGAAACCGTGTAAAGCAACATGGACAGCAGCAGATGTACAAACCTGTTCATTTTACATGGCAGCCACCTGGCGTGGCTCCTGCCCTGTGAATCTCCCAACTTTTGAAGCTATCACGGCGTTTTTGGACCCTAACAAACCTTCTGAAGCACACTTAAAATCTGCCTAAAGACTGCTATATCAGCCTGTCCTCTGTTGCTGTGTGTGTGCCTTTGCTCACCTGGCGTGGCTCCTGCCCTGTGAATCTCCCAACTTTTGAAGCTATCACGGCGTTTTTGGACCCTAACAAACCTTCTGAAGCACACTTAAAATCTGCCTAAAGACTGCTATATCAGCCTGTCCTCTGTTGCTGTGTGTGTGCCTTTGCTCACCTGGCGTGGCTCCTGCCCTGTGAATCTCCCAACTTTTGAAGCTATCATGGCGTTTTTGGACCCTAACAAACCTTCTGAAGCACACTTAAAATCTGCCTAAAGACTGCTGTATGTATTTACACCTCTATCTTGCAAACTTTTGTGTGGTGTTTGTAAGTGGTCTAGGATAGGGCCCTGCCTCGTGTCTGCCAGCGGCTTACCAGCATCCAACGCTCTAGTTTTCTCCTGTCCAATTCTGTACCAACTGTTAGCTCTTTCAGACTGTAATACTAATATATTCTTTTAGGTACATACTTCCCCTTGCAGTTTGTTCTGCCCTCCAGAATTGTAACTCAGAGTATCCCCTTACTCTCTCCCCAGACTTCACTAACTCACCCTTCCATACTTACACTACTTAGTCTCTCTTATATCTTGACTGATTGTTTCCACTCCTGCTCTTTTCTTTCTCTGTTTCTACTGCGGGCTCACTCCGCTCCCCTACCCTACCCCCAAATCCCACCACCCCAGTGGTCCTACCCTTATACTTCTATGACCACACCCTCTTTCTAACACCCAATTACAACTTGACACCAATTACTCTTATCCAAACACACCCATCCAGCAATAGCTTACTCCACCCTCACATTTCCACTGTAGATCTCATACTCACTCCACTACATTCTTAGTTCTTACCCTACCTAGTATTAGTTCCTATCTCTTACATTCCATTTGCATGTACACTCTTTACCACTTCCACTAACCTAACTTAACACAGCTTTCACTTCCTACTCTCCAATCTCTACTATACTCTACCTCATAAACTAACCTTTACCACTTCACATAGAATCCCAACATCTGCTCTCAAATACTCTCTTTCCCTCCACAGGGTCACCTGCTCTATACTCCTTTCCACTTCAGGCACTGTGACATAACCTCACACCAAGTATCTCTACTTTTGATATTTTGCCTATTTATATTCTAGCTCCAAATCTAATACCTCTACTCACTTTGAATCATGATAACTATTTCCAGACACACCCTACAAATGGCTATACTCTTAACTTCATTAGCAGTAGTCCTTACCACCACTTATCTAATCACTTTATTTGAAACAAAAAACCTCTACTTGCATAACTACTCACAAAAACAAACACTTACCCTTAACAACTCACTAGCCCAAGCCCACATCAATATCACCTCCACCTCTAACTACCTACAAGCTAAATATCACAGACTTACTCCCATAAAACTGAATCACCTTGTAGCAAAAAAATTAAAAATCCCACCCATCCTGAATCACAGCCACATACTTGCTCTCAAATATTCTTCCTTACAAGCTGGTGACATCCACCCTAACCCTGGCCCACCTAAACCTAACTTTTCATCTACTACACATTCTCCACCCAACTCCCCTGATACCCTACTTAATTTTCCTAACTCCTTAAAAATTGGACATCTTAACATTGAGCTTAAATAATAAAATAACTCATCTCCATGCCCTTCTCAGTACTTACTCATTTGATATTTTCTGCCTCACAGAAACTTGGTTAAAACCTACAACATCTGACAATGAAATTACCCCACCAGGATATAACATACTAAGAAATGACAGATTAAACGTAAAGGAGGTGGAGTGGCCTTACTCTTTAAAAACAATCTTCTTATATACACTATACCCCATACCCCAACCCAAGATAACTCAGCTGAAATCTTGATCTCTAAATTTCAAATCAACTCCAACAAAGCTATATATATATTCTGCATCTACCTACCCCCTGGCCATAACATTACTAATATAGAAGATACCCTGTCCTGGATTTCCTCAACCTACCCACAAGAAACTATTATTCTAGGAGACCTCAACACTGACTGGTATAGTATCAACAATGATAATCCCTCTTCTTACATCAACCTACATAACTTTAAACAAACTATTACCACCACTACTAGAATCAACAAACCTAACAACAAAGAGACCATCCTAGACTGGATTCTAGTTAATAAACAAAGAGAAAATTATCAAGTAGGAACCCTGCCAGATGATATCAGCGACCATTTGCCCACGTATATCATCAGGCATAAAAACGACATAAACAAACCTCCCAAGTTTATTACTGCCAGAACCAAAAAACATTTTAATCCTGACCTATTTCAAATGGAACTAAATGCCTGCAACTGGAACCCCCTAAAATCCTCCCACTAGATGAAGCTGTCAGCTACTTTAACCACAAATTCTTAACAATACTTGATACCCATGCACCCAAAAGATCTATCAGGATAAAGTTCAAATCTGCTCCCTGGCTCTCAAAAGACACAAAACAAAAATACTTATAAGAAACAAATCCTGGGCTAAATGGAGAGCAACTAGAGATGTCTCAGAACACCTGAACTTTAGACAATTACGTAATACTACTAAAAGCCATACTCTCTGACAAACAAGCCTATTACAGTAAACTTCAACAGTCTCACACTATGAATCCACAAAAATTTTGGACTGCCATTAATAACCTTCTTCAGCCCGGCCATTCTAGTACCCTCCACCCCTAGAGTCAGATAACAAAACAATCTAGAAATTGCCAATGCCTTCAATACCTACTTTACAGAGACCATTCAAACCCTGGCCACAAATCTAACTTCTACAAACACTAACCTACCTAATTCCCAACATGACAATCTTCCTACTTTCAAGATAAAACCCATCTCAATCTCCTTTATCCAGAAACTAATTCACAAGCTAAAACCCTGTACACCCTCTGATGACAACCTTCCAGCTGAATACCTTCAACTTGCATCCAGAGCAATTGCTCATCCTGTAGCTATTGTCATTAAAGGTACCATTTCTGAAAGCACTATCCCTAATCTTTGGAAAATCTCACACATCATTCCCTTACATAAAGGAGGCAACTCTAATGAGTACTCCAACTATAGGCCCATAGCACTACTCTCACCCTTAGCTAAGATCATGGAGAAATGTATCCATCATCAGCTAATAGATTACCTTACTAAAATAACATCCTGGCCAGCTGCCAACATGGCTTTAGACCCTTTCACAGCACCACCACTGCCCTTCTATCTTTCACCAATACTATTAACACCAACCGAACAATAACTACCTCTCATCTGCACTCTTCATTGACCTGTCAAAAGCCTTTGACATGGTCAATCACTTATAAATACCCTGCAATCCCTCTCTCTGGATTCTAATTCTATCCTTTGGTTTAAGTCTTACCTCAGCAACCGAAAACAAGCTGTTTTGTGGCAAAATCACTTGTCTTCATATCTCCCTGTTTTACTAGGAGTTCCTCAAGGCTCTATTTTAGATCTCTCTCTGTTCATAAATGATCTTCATGTAGCTATTCCTCAATCCACCTGCATACAGTATGCTGATGATTCTACTATCATCTGTTCTGCAAAGTCTCTTCCTGAGCTGAAATCTGTAAGCCAAACTGTCTTCTCCATAGTAGAAACTTGGTTCCAAAACGGTGCTTACTCTTGAATGCCAAAAACCAAATTACTTCTGATTACTCCTAACAACAAGACACCTCCATACACTTCTCCATCCTAGCTAGTAATGGAACCCTTATATCACCTGATCTGACCTGTAAGTTATTAGGAGTTACAATAGACAATAAACTCACTTTTGACAATCATATTAATAACACCATTAAGTCCGTTAATAGAAAATTAGGCTCCTTGTATAGGATAAGACCCTTCCTCACCCCAAGCAAGAACTACCGTGCCCACTCTCATTTACTCTCTACCCTCCTCTATGCTTCTCCCATTTACACCAATTTAAAGCAAAACAATCTCAACAAACTTACCAAAGCCTACAACAGTATTGCAAGGTTTGTAACTGGTAAGCCCTACAGAACCCATCACTGCATTAACCTACATCAGCTAGACTGGCTTGAACTGCAAAATGCGCTACTCTCTCAACTAACTACTGCTCACAAAATCTTCTACCTTCCTAACAACACACCTACACTAAACAATCTTATAACACCCTATAATAATCTTCATTCCCTACGCTCCTCTAATAAACTCCTAGCTTATATACCCAAATCTAACAACTTAGCTGGTGACTCCTTATTCTCCACCACCACAGGTAAGCAATGGAACATGCTGCACCCAACCTAACCTCTATTTCCTCTTTTCCCTCTTCAAACTTAATCTTAAAAATCACCTAAAACTACAATGGTTATGCCCTTGCTGTAACCCTGACTAATATTCTACTATTAGCCTATAACCTATCTTCTCTCTCTTCCTTTACATTACTACTCTGCCAACAAATGTTATGTAATTGTTATCTTCCACATTTTTAACCCGATGGTTTACTTTAAAATGTTACGTTAATTCCTTCCTAATGTATGTGGCATTGCCTCTGATTGTTTTTTTTCTATATTATTATTAAGTATCTGGAGCTTTTCTCCCCGGGCCTCTACTGAAAATGGAAATATCTCCAGCTAGACTAGCCCGGTCAACAAATGTAAAATAAAATAAATAAAAATAAATAAATATGGCATCTGTTTGAGCCCTTTGATCCTCTTGGTGAGGTACTTTTGGGGTCTTTCCAGTTGCTGCAGGTGTCTGGTAAGGTACATCCCAAAAGGGGCATTGTGCTCAATTATGGGCCTGATGAGGGATGAGTAAAGAGGCACGATGACCTCCCCTGATCTAGATGTGAATCCCTTCATGATTAGGTGGGCTATATAAAATGTTTTTTTAACCACTTTGGCCACGTGGTTGTCAAATGAGAGATTGCTATCAACTTGGGTCCCCAGGTCCCTAATTACTTCTTCTGTACTTAATGGATTACCACCTATGTGGTAATTTGTGGGCACTTTGTTTTTGCCAAAGGGATGACTATACACTTTTGGCATTTAGCTTGAGGCCATGGCTCTGGCACCAGTTGTCTGTTTCTATGAGGCCCTTTTGGAGGATGCTTATGTCAGCTGGAGAGTCGATTATGGTGCCCAGTTTGCAGTCATCTGCGAACTTGGTCAGCCACAGTCCTTCCGTGTTGGCCTGTACCTCTGAGAAATATATACCGAACAAGAGAGGTCCCAGGACTGAGCCTTGTGGGACACCACTTGTAACTGGTTTGGAGTCTGACATGGCTCCAGCAATTCTAACCATGTGGGTTCTGTCCTTGAGCCAATTTGCAATCCATCTAGTGACATAGGGGTTTATATTTAAGCTGGTGAGCTTATCTATAATGCCCGAGTGGGGTATTGTATCGAAGGCTTTTGCGAGGTCCAGGTAGGCTGTGTGGACCACCTTCCCCTCGTCAATGGCCTTGGTGACTGTTTCAAAGAAATCAACCAGGTTTAAGAGGCAGGATCTGCCCTTAACAAAGCCGAACTGGGTAGGATCCAGTGTCTGTAGGTCCCCAATATCTTTATTTATGAGGTCCATGATGATCTTTTCCATAGCTTTGCAGACCAAGCTAGTCAGGCTTATGGGGCGATAGTTTCCAGGATCTGTTGAGGCACCACCTTTATGGAGAGGGACCACTGTTGCTGTACGCCACTCTTTGGGCACTCTTATCACGCCACTCTTATCATTGGGTTGTACATTTGTTTTCATCATGTAACAAATCCCCCCATGATTTTGTTTTATCTCACGTGTCTTCATGTCTGTAGCAGCAATCTTTTGTGTGTGCTGATACTGTATGCATTACAGTAATATCACAGTTGGATTCAATGACTGGCCACAATCTGCAGTCCTCCAGACAGCTGTCTGGACACAGAATGTGTATGTCATTCTTGACATCTGCGACTTAACTAATGAACAGGAAAGGGCCTAGCACACAGCCCTGATGTACAGAACTGATCACTGGACTCGAGATATAGGTCACTTTACATACTTCAACATATTTATATGTCACGTATGTGATCTAGTGGTGTACCCACTTGGTGATATAGGTGTTTATGGCCACTTGTGACAGTGTTGCAGTAATACCTCGATTTGTGTCAAATGCCTTGGCCTGGTCAAGTTCCACAGGATGACAGTGTTGTCATCATGCATGGCCTTGATGACCTTCTTAGGACATCTAACAGATGTAATAGACATAGATGTAGCATGAACATATCATACATGTCTTTTGCACGGGATATTACCAGTGTCCATTTAGAAACAGTCCATGATGACATGTTAGTCTACCTCTCAGAAGAGGAGAGTCAGGATGTGTCTAGACATGCAGGCATCAGTTACTGCTTCTCCTCCAGTCAGAGGGATGCATGTTGATGCACAGTAGGTCTATGTTCTTAGTCATGCTATAAACAATCTGTGATGCTGTCACGGCCTATTGATTCTGTGTTATTAGCCATACAGAGCACACAGATGTGCTGCCTTGCATGTCTACTTTGGATGATGGACAGTGGTGATAGGGGCTGACTTGTGAAACAAACAGTCAGCTAGCGGATTGTCTGTTTCTTCCTATTGGGTATGTCTGGTAGCATCCACATATACATCTGTGCTTAGTTGTGTATTCCACTTACCATTTCAGTTGTATAGGAATAGATGACTTGTGAAAAGACCTACAAACACAACTGTGGTCATTCATCACATTCCATACACTGGTACTATGCCCACAAGTCATACAACTGTAACAGTGTCATGTACATACATTAACTGCACACTATATGCCTATATGTGTTTCATGGGGAAGCTGTGTTTGAGCAGCCTGAAGACATATCAGGGCAAATTACAAAGCAGTTGTTTGGGGCTCATGAAGAACATTTCCTGACACAAATGGCAATAGTCACACAATGGTGCTACTGACCCCCTCACTAATCCTTGGTTCTAGCAACTCAAAGTACAGTTGTGTACACTTACCATAAATGTAGATGTTCGAGTGTATTCACTATTGCAGTCATCACATTTGGGTTATCCCTGCCAGGGTAGCCCTCGGCCAGCCCGAATACCAGAGGTTTAGTATTTCTGTGTCGGTTGCTAGTGCTTCAGGACTGATGTCAAGTCATCAGTAGTATAAAGTAAGGTAGCCGACGCCATTACATCAGTTTTTCTTGCCCTGTCAGGAGCTCCCAAGTGGGAGCCAGGTTATGGTGGTAGAACCACACCAGTAGAAAGTAAATACCAAAATGTTTTTTGTAAGGAGAGAGAGAGAGAGAGAGAAAGAAGAGGGGGATGGAGGGAGGGAAACCAGGACTGCAACAGTGAATACACTTGAACATCTACATTTATGGTAAGTGTACACAACTGTACTACATTCTTCGTGTTTCACTGTTGCAGTCATCACATTTGGGTTGATTATCAGAGCTGAGGAAAAGGGTGGAGGCAGTCAGGGAGACTACGGGCTTGCTAGGATGCCTTGCAAGACTGTAGTGGCAAAGCCTGCCATGGATTTGGAGAAAGACAGGTGGTAATGCTTGGTGAAAGTGTGAACAGATGTCCAAGTGGCAGCCTCCAGGATGTCCCTGGTGGGGACTCCTCTGAGGAAAGCTGAAGAGGTGGAGGCTGCTCTGGTGGAATGAGTCCTAACCCCCTTAGGGGGAGGTTTTCCATGCTGCTTGCAACAGAAATGGATGCAGTGTGCTATCCATTTGGAAATTGTTTGTTTGGAGATGGCTTTGCCCTCTGCCCCTGCAGCAAAGCTAACCAGTAATTGATCAGACTTCCTGAATGATTTACTCCTGTCTAGATAGAATCTGAGCTGTCTGTGCACATCTAGAGATCCTTTCCCCTTTGTTTTGTGGGTTAGGGAAAAAGGTGGGCAAATGAATGGATTGGTTGAGAGCCACACTGGACGCCACTTTGCGCATGAAGGAAGGGTTAGTCCTGAAGGAAACCTTGTCAACATGGAAGATGATGAAGGGCTCCACAGCCATGAGTACTTGTAGCTCAGAGACTCTTCTGGTTGAAGTGATGGCCAAAAGAAAAGCTGTCTTCTAGGAGAGAAATTTTAACTCTGCTGAAGATGATGGTTCAAAGGGGGGCAGGGTGAGCTTTTCCAACACAAAGTTAAGGTCCCAAGATGGGGTAGGTGCTCTTCTGGGTGGCCTCAAGTTGCTAGCCCCTCTTAGGAATTGTTTGATCAGAGGGTGTGAGAACAGGGGCTGCTCAGTGTGGCAATGAGCAGAGATAGCAGAGGCATACATTTTAATAGAGAAAAAGAGAGACCACTGTGCAGCAGGTCAGCCAGGTAATCCAGGATGAGAGGTAGGGAGGGCTGTGCTGTATCAGCTCCTTTAGTCTGAATCCAGGTGCAGAACCTTTTCCATTTGTCAGCATAAGACTTTCTACTGCTAGGGCGTCTGGCCTCATGTATAACATCTAGAACCTGTTTACTGAGGTTGGCAGACTGATCAGTGGGCAGGGAATAAGCCAGGCTGCCACATTGAGGGTCTGCAATTGGGGATGCATGAATTCTCCTTCCCTCTGGGTCAGGAGGGTTGAGGTCTGAGTGAGATGCCATGGTGTCAGTGGGGACAGGCTGCGCAGCAGTGGGTACCAGTGCTGGCAAGGCCAGTCTTGAGCAATAAGAATTGTCCTTGGTTTTTCCTCACTTATTTTGTGCAGTACCCTGGTGATGAGAGGTTGTGGAGGAAATGCATAGGCCAATAGATTGACCCCGGGGAAGGATAGGGCATCCAATTTCCAAGCCATGCAGTGATGCTCCCTGGTGCAGAACTTGCTGAGCTGATGGTTGGTGTGGGAGGCAGAAGTTGACCTTTGGTGTGCCCCATTTCTGAGTTATTAGGGTGAAGGTTCTTTTGTCTAGCCGCCACTCATCTGGGTCCAGAAGATTTTTGCTTACGTGGTCTGGCAGAGAGTTTAGAGAACCTGGCAGGAATTGTGCTAACAGGTGGAGTTGCATGACAGAGGCTGTGTGCCAAAAGGTCATGGCCAGCCTGCATAGACGGTAGGAGTGAGTCCCTCCTTGTTTGTTGATATACCACATCATGGTGGTGGTGCTGTTTAATCAAGAGTGTCCCTGGGGAGAAAAGGGGTCTGAAAGCTGTCAATGCGTGCTGGACAGCTAACATCTCTTTTTGGTTAATGTGCAGATGGATTTGCTCTGAGCTCCATTGGCCCTGTATGCACCTGCCGTCCAGGTGTGCAACCCAGGCATAGTCTGATGCATCTGTGGTGAGGGTCTGGGAGGTGGGGGTGGTGAGAAAGGTAGTCCCTTGTTGTGGGAGCATGCTGCTGCTCACCAAAGAAAATCTTTCCTTAGGCAAGGTATCATTTGTATGAATTTCCAGGTCTTGAGAGTGCTGACACCAAAGGCTTTTTAGGTACCACTGAAGTTTCCTCATATGCAGTCTGGCATATGAAATGAGTAGAATGCGAGATGCCATGAACCTCAGAGCTTGCAGAATTTTCCTTGCGGATAACTGGGGTCTGGTGGCTAGTTGAGAGAAGCAGGCTATCAGGTATGTTTACTTTTCTGGTGTAAGAAATGCCATCTGGGAGGCTGTGTTCAGGCTTGCTCCCAGGAATATAATCCTTTGGGTGGGTACTAGTTTGGATTTCTTTTCGTTGATAGTGTACCCTAGGGAGGTCAGTAGGGACTTTACATAGGCCAGGTGCTTGAGCAGCTTTTCCTGACTGTCTGCCTGAATTAGCCAGTCGTCTAAGTATGGGTAAATTTGGATATTCCTTTGTCTGAAAAAGGCAATGGTGGTGCCAGATATTTTGTGAATACTCTGGGAGTAGTAGATAAGCCAAAGGGAAGTGCAGAGAACTGAAAGTGCAGAGATCCTGCACTGAAACGTAGATATTTCCTGCATGATTCCCTGATATGAATGTGGAGGTAGGCCTCTTTTAGGTCTAGGGTGGCTAGCCAAGCATCCTTGGACAGCATGGGTAGCAGTTGCTGGAGGGTAAGCACTACGGACTTTGGTATCACCAGAAAGGTGTTTAGACTGGATAAATCGAGGATGGGGTGCCAGGTGCCCTCTTTTCTGAGTACCAGAAAAAGTCTGGAGTAGAAACCTTGGCCTATCTGATCTGCAGGAACGTGCTCTATTGCCCTCACAGAGAGCAGGGAAAGGACTTGCTTTTTTGCCTCTGCCCACTGGTTTGGAGGTAGATCTGGGAACCCTTTTGGGGTTGGAAGAGTGTGGAAAGAAAATCTGTATCCTTGGGACACTATATTGAGGACCCAGCGGTCGTTGGTAATGGTGGCCCAGGTGTGTGAGTGAAAGGAGTTTTTTCCTCCTAGGGGTAAGTGCAGATGGGCAGAGGGGGAGGAGAGTCATTGTGAGTTCTTACCATGAGGGGGTGGCTTAGAACTCCCTGGTTTTGAGGTGGAGGAATTCCACTGTTTTGATCTCTGCATTCCCTGTGGCTGCTGTCTGAGGGGGGGGGTCTCCTTCCCCGGGGTCTGGGCTGAGCTGACCTGGCTGGAGTAGGAAAGGACCAGTGTTTGGAGGGGCAATGCCTGCTGAACCTGGGTGGCTGGACCTGTAGGAAATCCTTAACTGTCTGCATAGATTTAGTGTTTTCTTCCATCTTTTTTAAGACCTCCTCCGCCTTAGTGCCAAATAAGTTGTCTTTGTGCAAGGGTGTATCCAATAATTTATATTTAACATGGTCTGGCAAGGGCTGTTCCTTAAGCCATGCATCCCTTCTAAGGACAGAACAGGTGACTGCTACACTGCAAGAAGCTTCTAGGGCATCAAAAACACAGTGTAAGGTGTGCTTAGTCACTTGACTTGCAGAATGCATGAACTCTTGTTAACTCTGTAGATTCCACACAAGCACGAAAGGAAGACACTTTTGGTTTGAGGGGTTTCATGGTATGTTGCTGAAATTTTAGCATATGGAACTGGCAATTTACTGCTCTGATAGCAAGAGTAGCAGAGGTGTATACTTTTTTACGCCATCTGTCTATTGCTCGGGAATCCCTATCTGAGGGAGTGGGATTCTTAGCAGAGGTTGCTTTAATTCCTTTAGACCTTTGAGAAATTACCTTAGGGTCAGCAGTAGGATTTTTGAAAAAAAAATGTTGTGAGTCAGGGACTCTGTAATACCTGCCAGGGTTTCTGGGTGCAGGAGGGAGGGTGTCAGGGGTCAAACTGGATTCCAGGAAAACATCGTCCACAACATCCAGGACTGGGGGAATGGCCGGGGTCTGTGCTGTGGAAGGTCTAAGAATTCTCTGAGTCTCTTTTTAGACTGAGGGTAGTCCTGACATTCCCATTGGAAATGCTCCCTTAAGGTATGAAGGGTTTCCCCAAAGGAAAAGTCCTCAGGTGGAGAGGCTGAAGAATGGAATACTCTGCTTCAGAATCCTCATAAGCAGAGAGGGGTTGCATGTCTTCATATTAAGATGCATCAGTGTCATCAGACTCCTGTTCAGACAAAAGTACTGGGAACAGATCTCTTTTTCTTTTGGAAGGGGTAGCTTGGCTTCCCCCTGATCAGCATGATAAGGTCTTCCTCCATTTTAAGCATTTGAGACTGAGGCAAGGAAGCAGGTGCCTGAGATTAGGTCATCGGTTCCTTGGGTGTGTGGTTCATACCTTGCACCTTAGAAACTCAGTAGTTTTTGAAAGAACAGAAGACACGAAAGAAGTTGTCGGTTTGTGTCGAGAATCGGTAGTGCAAAGTACTTCCTCGGAAGCCGGTGCCTGCTCAGCAGCTCCGGACCCATCCAAGGGAGAGACAACCGCAGGATCCTTAGTTGAAGAAGAGTTTTGCGGCATACCGGTGTCTGAAAGCGTCTCGGTAGCGGCCTGCGAATCCACAGAAGCCAGCATCAGGGGCTGCAAAAGCACCTTACTGAGGACCAGAGAACTGACGACTAGCTTAATGGAAGCGTCATCGGTAGGTTTGGAGCTGTGCGGTCTGTCTCTGTCTTTATTCTTACATTTTTTTGGAAGATCTGCTGTCGGATGACTTACCAAAGCCATATAGGAATTTGAGGACTGTAGGCGAAAATATCTAGCTACAATAAGGGCCCGGCAATGTATAGTTATGGCATAAAATAAAGCACAAAAGCGACAGCGAGGGATGTCGTGGTCTGGGCCTAAGCAAGTGACGCAGTAAGAATGAAAGTCTCGGTGTGGTATTTGCTTTCCACAGGCGAGACAATTGTCAACTTTTTCTGACATCGGTTAGTGCAAAGAAAAAAGGATCCCAATGGGGTACTTAGCTTTAGAAGACTTCAGCTGTAATTCAGAAGACGAAACTCGAGTAGTGGCCTACCGGCACTCATGCAAACTGCTTCTACTTCGGGCTCCTCGGCAAGAAAGACTGATGTAATGGCGTTGGCTGCCTTACTT
This sequence comes from Protopterus annectens, assembly GCF_019279795.1. Classification (NCBI taxonomy): domain Eukaryota; kingdom Metazoa; phylum Chordata; order Ceratodontiformes; family Protopteridae; genus Protopterus; species Protopterus annectens. The sequence goes on along the minus strand of NC_056731.1, from coordinate 932,421,857 downwards.
TATACTACTGACGACCTGACGTCAGTCGTGAAGCGACAGCAACCGACGGAGAAATACTAAGCCTCTGGTATTCAGGCTGGCCGAGGACTACCCTGGCAGGGATAACCCAAATGTGATGACTGCAACAGTGAAACACGAAGAACATCTGCACATACAATGAATCACACAAGGTTGCAGTTGTATCAAAACATGTGTCACATTGTTTTATATATCACAGATTAACAGCATGTGTATGACACAAGATTTATGTAACCACGTAAACAATATGAATTTATACTGATGTGTCATAGAACATTAAATGATGGTATGTAGATACTTGTACACCTATGCCACACTGCAACTGTCACTGTGATTGTGGAATGTGAACTGTGTTGACCACTGATCTGCTCTACAACAATAACACATGCTCTAATACACCAACAATATACATACAAATGTATTATACCATGTCACTCATGTCACTCAACAAGCACTGTTATGACGGTCATAGTTCATGTTCTGGGGAATTACTTGAGATGTACCTCTCTGGACTATATGAAGAGACACATGACTGGACTATATGAACAGACACATGACTGGACTATATGAACAGACACGACTGAACTCTCACATTGTGTGTCCCAGGCTGGTATGACCCTAGCCTTAAGCAGCAGTCTACATTCACCCAGTATAATGCCACAGTATAAACAAAAAATGATGGACTTGAACAACTGGCTTAGCTTTTAGTGTCAATCCACAGGGGATCCAGTATCTCTCAGTCTGGACTTATGTGGTCAACAAGCCACACTGCTTTGCCAGAGATGGTCTGTACCTGTGTCCTCTACGCTGTCAGATACTGGCAAAGACACTTGCTTCCCCTATAGTGCCTTTGTTAGTCAATGTCAAAACAACAAAGGTTCCAACATAACATCTACCAGAGGCAAACTCAGAGTTTTAATGTTTAATGCTAGAAGTCTAACAATGACTGCTGCTCTGGAGGAAATTGCCAACCTGGTAGCTGACCAATTTGGCATAAACTTCAACCCCCTGGCCCCATCATCCATACCCCAAACCATACCTGACAGCAGTCTCCTGCCTAGTATCTCTAGACGTCAGCTCATTTCTGCGCTCTCCAAGGATAAAAACCTCAATAGTAACAGATAACATCCCAATTTGCTTACTAAGCAATCTAAAATAGGAACTAGTGAACCAAATTAGCATCCTCTTTAATCATAGCCTGAGAAAATGGCTTTGTTTCAGCGGAGTGGAAAACAGCAGCAGTAATCCCCTTGCCCAAAGGGGGGCCATCAGCCAACCCTGGGAACTATAGACCTATAAGTCTAACCAGTCTCAACTACAAGGGCATGGAAAGAATCATCATGGACCGTATCAACAAGGGCATAGGTGACCTTCAAACTCTAGACCCAACCCAAGTTGGCTTTGTTAAGGGTATATTATGCCTATTAAACCTAGCAGACTTTGAGAAAACCACCAAAACCCTGGATGAAGGTAAGACGGAGCATACCATCTATCTTGATCTGGTCAAGGGTTCTAACACAATCTCCCACTCAGGTATCACTGAGACACTCTCACAGCTGGGGATTAACCCTCTTACATCACTAGAGGGTTAGCTAATTGGTTCAATGACAAAACACATGCTGTCAAAGTTGGGGACTCAACCTCTATCAGTACAGCCGATGCCGATGGCGTGCCACAAGGATCTGTGCTGGGCCATTTTACTGTTCGGAATCTATTTATCGGAAGTCCAGGCTTAAGTATACAGCTTTTGGTTTACCACGTTTGCTGATGACTGCAAACTGGGTGCAATCATCGAGTCCACCAGTGATGTAAACATATCACAGGAGGAGCTAACACAGACAAATGAGTGGTAGCAAAGCCACATGGTCTGAAAATAAATGCAAAAAAGTGCCACTATTTTTGCCTTTAGCAAAGTGGAATTCACTGCCTAATTACAGCACTGACAACACCCCCCCCCTATTCTCAATCACAGTGGTGCAAGACCTGGGAACACAGGTAGATAGCAAACTGAACTTCGTCCACTAAGTTCCCAGTTTGTACGAAAAGCCTTCTGTGTCATGCATCTCTTTAGTCAGGCCATCATATCCAGGTCTGAGGATGTTATACCACTGTACTCGACCCTTATCAGAACACCAATATAGAATGTTCCATTTTGCATGTACCTCATCAGACACCTACAGCAGCTGGATAGACCACATGGTTTTTTTCAATAAGAAAACGCAAGTTATACAAACCATGGCAAGATGTACGTGGATAAACTCAAAACCTTGTTACTGTACTCTGTATCGTATAGGATGAGGTGACTTGTGTCTGGCCTACAAGTGAGTCTCTGACCCTACCCTGACAGAAATGCTGCACATCCGCTGCACTCAGAGTCTGTTGAGAGGAAGATGGTAATAGCAGTGTCCGACATACTGGTGTAAAGACACACACACACACACGCACACACACACACACGCACACACACACACACACACACACACACACACACACACACACACACACACACACACACACACACACACACACACACACACACACACACACACACACCAGTTGATTGCAGTGAGTACAGAATCCCCACATAAGTACCCAGACTAGAGACCTCTGTATTTAACATAAGTGACACATCACAAGTCTGAATTGGAGAGTGTCCGACAACACATTATAAGTGAAGACATCAGCAGTGTCTGGTGAGAGAATAATAGTAATAGCAGTGTCCGACATTCTGTTGTAAAATGGTCTCTCTAATGTCAAGCAAGTGCACACACACACACACACACACACACACACACACACACACACACACACACACACACACACACACACACACACACACACACACACACACACACACCAGTTGATTGACTGCAGTAAGAACAGAATGCCTACCTAAGTACACGGACTAGAGAAAGCAGTACTTAATGCCAGCACCACAGCACAAGTCTGACTTCTACAAGGTTCCAGCAGAATTTATAATGGATGACATCATCATTGGATGTTTGAAAGAAGATGTTGGGAGGCCTGTCTGACATGGTTAGCTAGCCTTGTACAACTGTCAAGACATTAAAGATCTACATGTTACCAGATTGGTGAATGTGCAAAGTGCAGCATTTGTTGTTGTGTTTCCAATGTACAGGTATACCTTAAAAAGACAGCTTTGCAAACTATATGCAAACAGCTGTCCAAATTACTACAAGTATTGGGAAATCTGAATGTGTATTGCCAGTATAAAGATGTCCATGGTCTTTAAGAAAACATTTTTATCTATTTTTGTAGTGTAGCTGATATATTGGTGAACAGAATAGTACTGACAGACCAAGTTCCAAGTGTATGGGTGAAAATAACAGATGGCTACAGTGTAAATATGTATTCTTTCCTTAAAAAGTGCCTTCACGTTATTTGTATTTTTACATGTACTTTCACGGGATGAAGACTGAATGGACAGTAAACATAAGTAATACATGCTATTGTGCATTTTCCATAGTACACCACCGAACATTGTATTTGCATGATTGTTGGCAAACTGTTTGTGCATATGAGATACACATTTCTACTGATTTTCCTGTCTGCACATACGAAAGCAGTGAGCAAACATAATCCTCATTAATGAGATTATGAGACTTATGCGTACTGTGTGTATGAAACACACCTGCTGCTTAGCTGACTGTATGGCAGCAGGTGTAAATACATTGACACATTACCTTTGGAAACCAGATGATATATGGTTCAAATCCAGGTGTATCCAATAGTTTTAATTATGTATTTATAATGTACTGAAATAATTCTTTATTCTGCAGTCACTGTGTGTTACCTTAGTACAGCGTGTTTAAACAGCATTGCTTGGAGGTAACCACATCAATGAAGAGCTGTTCATCTTCACTTGGCATTGGTGTGTGATGCCAAACTCTGTGCAAACACAGGAGCCAAAAATTGAAGGGATCCACAGCTTTTTTTAACTTGTGTGTGTTGTGTGTGATTCTATTTTTTGACCAGATTAAAGGTGTTAAAATGGGATAGATATCAAAGTGGTAAAATGTGGGGCAAGCAAGGAGAAGAACAAAGGGAAAGCAATATAGAAATGTGCAGATGGGAGGTAAGAGAGAACCCATAGCTATCCACTTCTTCAACAATGTAACAACAGAATATGGTACAAGGTATTAGCTGAATTTGGACAGTCACCTCAACAAAGTGGGGTGACAAGAATGCAATCATGTTGTACAGACAAATTGGACTGAATCAAGTATGTCAAGAAGATATGTGTGCGAAGTGGAGAGCAATGTATGGGCTGATACTGTTTTGTGGGACAGGTGCCCATTTTTTTGTTTAACTTTAGTAAGAGAGGAATGTTAGGTAAAAGACATAGGTATTTTTGCATCAGATAAGTAGGTTAGGTGAGGAAGCAGATACAAACAAAAAAAGACAAACAAGACAAGACACAGGGATGGTGAGGGACACAAATGTTTGGGGGACACCATGACTGGGGTTAGGGAAGGGACAACAGATGCCCGTGCCCATCAAACATGGGGACAGTGAGAATCTAGTTCCCACCTTCAGGACTGAAAACACCATACCCTTACTCTGTCGGAGTGCTTGATGTCTTCTCCTACGGACCATAAGGGAGAGCAGTCTCTTCAAACAGCATACGAGTGCTCTAATGGTGCTGTGCATGACCCTACACACCAACCCTGGCATCTCCTGGCAGGCGATAAAATCCCCAACCCTGCCAGTACTCCCGGAGGGTATCACAGCACCAACTGCCGGGGTAGTGCTATCTGAGGGAGCAGGTAGTGCAGGGTCAGCAGAGGTAGTACTACCAGGTTGGGTCGCAGAAGACTTTGGAGTTGGTGCTGAAGCCAGTGGAGCAGGGGCAGGTTGAGCCACTGGGATTAGCCTACCTCCCTGTGCTGTAAAACATTTTGGGATTTGTCAGAGATGAAATACATAGAAATGTTTTGACAACACATAGGGAAAAAAAGAGAGGTAAGGGTTGGGGGGTGAGAGAAAAATACAATGCAGTATCACAATAATAAAGTACTTTATCTGAACTTTTATATTTAAGTATACTTCTTAACAACTACAAACAATAAGTAAGGATTGCTCAAAGTAATCCTTGCGACGTGCATATATTGCACATATGCTTGCTCCAATTATGCAGATTAAGTTACCAGGCAGGGCATTTATGCCACTTGTGTAGAAATTACTTTATGTAATATGTTTAAAGGATTTTACTATTTTATATTTGTTACTTGTGGTATTTGAATCCACAATGTCTGACTACAGTCTTAGACTTTGACTCCTACAGTTGGCTTGTGCTATATACTGAAGCATACATGCTTGCTTTGACAGTTAGGATATGCATGCTTACTTTGCTACAATTATACATAAAGAAATACATTTAAAAGCTAAAATAATACTTCTATTGTGCTGCATTTATACACATTGCTTCCCTCAGCCTCTCTATTCATCATAATTTCTGCACTGGCTGTGGAATGAAGAGAACAAGAGGAGAGCACTGTGTGTACCAGTCTTGCCTATATGCAGCTTTCTATCTACTATAGACTCTCTTTATCAGTATACTTACACAAGTGTGGGATGTCCGCAGACATGAACTCATCCAGCCACTGGTTGAGTGTATCCGTCTTGCACCTTTTCAGGTCATTAAAGTGATGCCTACAGTGTTCTTCAGTGAGTGGAATGCCAACTACACTACAGACAGCCTTGGCGAGACTATTCCAAGCCTCAAACTTGTACTGGGAGCTGGTATAGTCCTTCTGCAAAAGCCTTTGGCTGTAGCCCTTTACAAGGAGTCCAGTGAAGATTCTGGACTCCTCAGCACCCCAGCTCTGCACCCTAAATTGGGCATCTTCCCTTCTACCATCAGACATGTCCAACCAGGGAGAACAGCAATAGCCAAGAATGATTTCCTGCCAATGCTTGTTATTGCATTTACTGGTAGTGTTCAAACCTGAACAACAATGCTAACCACATTTGCATGCCGCTAAGTGGAAAGCAACAGTGCCAAACAGACAGGAAAGCAGTTTTGGAAATTGGAAGGCTAATCTGACACTTGGTATTAGTTTGAGGGTTGTCTGCTGCAGTAAATGATAGGTGATTTAACTTTGCAAACATGTACTGGGGGCATACATTGCTTGTGTAGCTTTACACACTGATAAAATTAATTTTTATAATGTGGGATTCAAACCTATGCATAAAGGACAAAACACTTTCTTTCACAGAGATGATTTCTCATCTTTGCCATAGAAGAAGTGCTTCTCAGGCATATTCATTATTACGTATCAATACACATGACAGACTGAGGGGTTAACCATGTGTGTGACCTCACAAGGTCCTTTTTTATACATCCCTGTGTGTATGAATATTATTGAAGCCTGAAGACCTTCCAAGGTCAGAGAACACAATTAAGATTAGAGAAACATATTAGTCAGTATACCCTCACACAAATAATTCATATGAGTTTATTAAAATTGAGTGTGCAACCCTTGAAAAAATTGGGTGTGTGTAATACATTCTTTCATGTGAAATTTTATATAAAGTAAAATGGAACAACTGTAAAAAATAATTGGAATTTGCTGTATTAGAACCCAGGATCGTCTGTACTGCAGCCCTACACTTACACCTGCTGCCACAGGAATAGTTAAAAAGCATCTGATATTGTCATATTCATTCTCAGTATTAACCACCGTACAGCTGCGCTTAGCGTGTTTGCACGGTGGCAAACCACAGAAGATACAATGTATC